>NW_027635217.1:0-203062 GCF_949748355.1 Melanostigma gelatinosum | reverse complement strand
CCTCCACAACGCCACCCTGGAACACTCTGCACCCTCCTGCAGCTCATCTCCCCCAATATGTGGGCTTAAAGCAGGCTGAAAGGCAAGTGATATTGAGGTCGTAACACCAAAAACATGTTACCCCAGGAAAGGGGCTTCATTCCTGGGTAAAGCACCTCCACAACGCCACCCTGGAACACTCTGCACCCTCCTGCAGCTCATCTCCCCCAATATGTGGGCTTAAAGCAGGCTGAAAGGCAAGTGATATTGAGGTCGTAACACCAAAAACATGTTACCCCAGGAAAGGGGCTTCATTCCTGGGTAAAGCACCTCCACAACGCCACCCTGGAACACTCTGCACCCTCCTGCAGCTCATCTCCCCCAATATGTGGGCTTAAAGCAGGCTGAAAGGCAAGTGATATTGAGGTCGTAACACCAAAAACATGTTACCCCAGGAAAGGGGCTTCATTCCTGGGTAAAGCACCTCCACAACGCCACCCTGGAACACTCTGCACCCTCCTGCAGCTCATCTCCCCCAATATGTGGGCTTAAAGCAGGCTGAAAGGCAAGTGATATTGAGGTCGTAACACCAAAAACATGTTACCCCAGGAAAGGGGCTTCATTCCTGGGTAAACGACATCCAGACCGCCTCCCTGGACCTCCCTGGACCACCCTCCATCTCCCCCCAATATGTGCGCTTAAAGCAGGACGAAAAACAGGTCGTAAACGGGTAATAACATCAAATACGTGTTACCCCAGGAAAGAGGCTTCATTCCTGGGTAAAGGACCGACAGACCGCCTCCCTGGACCTCCCTGGACCAGCCTGGACCACCCTGCATCTCCCCCCCAAAATATGGGCTCAAAGCAGGCTGAAAAACAGGTCGTAAAGGGGTAATAACACCAAAAACGTGTTACCCCAGGAAAGGGGCTTCATTCCTGGGTAAACGACCTCCAGACCGCCTCCCTGGACCTCCCTGGACCACCCTGCACCACCCTCCATCTCCCCCCAATATGTGTGCTTAAAGCAGGCTGAAAAACAGGTAATAAGGGGTAATAACACCAAAAACGTGTTACCCCACCAAACAGGCTTCATTCCTGGGTAAAGCACCTCCACAACGCCACCCTGGAACACTCTGCACCCTCCTGCAGCTCATCTCCCCCAATATGTGGGCTTAAAGCAGGCTGAAAGGCAAGTGATATTGAGGTCGTAACACCAAAAACATGTTACCCCAGGAAAGGGGCTTCATTCCTGGGTAAAGCACCTCCACAACGCCACCCTGGAACACTCTGCACCCTCCTGCAGCTCATCTCCCCCAATATGTGGGCTTAAAGCAGGCTGAAAGGCAAGTGATATTGAGGTCGTAACACCAAAAACATGTTACCCCAGGAAAGGGGCTTCATTCCTGGGTAAAGCACCTCCACAACGCCACCCTGGAACACTCTGCACCCTCCTGCAGCTCATCTCCCCCAATATGTGGGCTTAAAGCAGGCTGAAAGGCAAGTGATATTGAGGTCGTAACACCAAAAACATGTTACCCCAGGAAAGGGGCTTCATTCCTGGGTAAAGCACCTCCACAACGCCACCCTGGAACACTCTGCACCCTCCTGCAGCTCATCTCCCCCAATATGTGGGCTTAAAGCAGGCTGAAAGGCAAGTGATATTGAGGTCGTAACACCAAAAACATGTTACCCCAGGAAAGGGGCTTCATTCCTGGGTAAACGACATCCAGACCGCCTCCCTGGACCTCCCTGGACCACCCTCCATCTCCCCCCAATATGTGCGCTTAAAGCAGGACGAAAAACAGGTCGTAAACGGGTAATAACATCAAATACGTGTTACCCCAGGAAAGAGGCTTCATTCCTGGGTAAAGGACCGACAGACCGCCTCCCTGGACCTCCCTGGACCAGCCTGGACCACCCTGCATCTCCCCCCCAAAATATGGGCTCAAAGCAGGCTGAAAAACAGGTCGTAAAGGGGTAATAACACCAAAAACGTGTTACCCCAGGAAAGGGGCTTCATTCCTGGGTAAACGACCTCCAGACCGCCTCCCTGGACCTCCCTGGACCACCCTGCACCACCCTCCATCTCCCCCCAATATGTGTGCTTAAAGCAGGCTGAAAAACAGGTAATAAGGGGTAATAACACCAAAAACGTGTTACCCCACCAAACAGGCTTCATTCCTGGGTAAAGCACCTCCACAACGCCACCCTGGAACACTCTGCACCCTCCTGCAGCTCATTTCCCCCAATATGTGGGCTTAAAGCAGGCTGAAAGGCAAGTGATATTGAGGTCGTAACACCAAAAACATGTTACCCCAGGAAAGGGGCTTCATTCCTGGGTAAAGCACCTCCACAACGCCACCCTGGAACACTCTGCACCCTCCTGCAGCTCATCTCCCCCAATATGTGGGCTTAAAGCAGGCTGAAAGGCAAGTGATATTGAGGTCGTAACACCAAAAACATGTTACCCCAGGAAAGGGGCTTCATTCCTGGGTAAAGCACCTCCACAACGCCACCCTGGAACACTCTGCACCCTCCTGCAGCTCATCTCCCCCAATATGTGGGCTTAAAGCAGGCTGAAAGGCAAGTGATATTGAGGTCGTAACACCAAAAACATGTTACCCCAGGAAAGGGGCTTCATTCCTGGGTAAAGCACCTCCACAACGCCACCCTGGAACACTCTGCACCCTCCTGCAGCTCATCTCCCCCAATATGTGGGCTTAAAGCAGGCTGAAAGGCAAGTGATATTGAGGTCGTAACACCAAAAACATGTTACCCCAGGAAAGGGGCTTCATTCCTGGGTAAAGCACCTCCACAACGCCACCCTGGAACACTCTGCACCCTCCTGCAGCTCATCTCCCCCAATATGTGGGCTTAAAGCAGGCTGAAAGGCAAGTGATATTGAGGTCGTAACACCAAAAACATGTTACCCCAGGAAAGGGGCTTCATTCCTGGGTAAACGACATCCAGACCGCCTCCCTGGACCTCCCTGGACCACCCTCCATCTCCCCCCAATATGTGCGCTTAAAGCAGGACGAAAAACAGGTCGTAAACGGGTAATAACATCAAATACGTGTTACCCCAGGAAAGAGGCTTCATTCCTGGGTAAAGGACCGACAGACCGCCTCCCTGGACCTCCCTGGACCAGCCTGGACCACCCTGCATCTCCCCCCCAAAATATGGGCTCAAAGCAGGCTGAAAAACAGGTCGTAAAGGGGTAATAACACCAAAAACGTGTTACCCCAGGAAAGGGGCTTCATTCCTGGGTAAACGACCTCCAGACCGCCTCCCTGGACCTCCCTGGACCACCCTGCACCACCCTCCATCTCCCCCCAATATGTGTGCTTAAAGCAGGCTGAAAAACAGGTAATAAGGGGTAATAACACCAAAAACGTGTTACCCCACCAAACAGGCTTCATTCCTGGGTAAAGCACCTCCACAACGCCACCCTGGAACACTCTGCACCCTCCTGCAGCTCATCTCCCCCAATATGTGGGCTTAAAGCAGGCTGAAAGGCAAGTGATATTGAGGTCGTAACACCAAAAACATGTTACCCCAGGAAAGGGGCTTCATTCCTGGGTAAAGCACCTCCACAACGCCACCCTGGAACACTCTGCACCCTCCTGCAGCTCATCTCCCCCAATATGTGGGCTTAAAGCAGGCTGAAAGGCAAGTGATATTGAGGTCGTAACACCAAAAACATGTTACCCCAGGAAAGGGGCTACATTCCTGGGTAAAGCACCTCCACAACGCCACCCTGGAACACTCTGCACCCTCCTGCAGCTCATCTCCCCCAATATGTGGGCTTAAAGCAGGCTGAAAGGCAAGTGATATTGAGGTCGTAACACCAAATACATGTTACCCCAGGAAAGGGGCTTCATTCCTGGGTAAACGACATCCAGACCGCCTCCCTGGACCTCCCTGGACCACCCTCCATCTCCCCCCAATATGTGCGCTTAAAGCAGGACGAAAAACAGGTCGTAAACGGGTAATAACATCAAATACGTGTTACCCCAGGAAAGAGGCTTCATTCCTGGGTAAAGGACCGACAGACCGCCTCCCTGGACCTCCCTGGACCAGCCTGGACCACCCTGCATCTCCCCCCCAAAATATGGGCTCAAAGCAGGCTGAAAAACAGGTCGTAAAGGGGTAATAACACCAAAAACGTGTTACCCCAGGAAAGGGGCTTCATTCCTGGGTAAACGACCTCCAGACCGCCTCCCTGGACCACCCTGCACCACCCTCCATCTCCCCCCAATATGTGTGCTTAAAGCAGGCTGAAAAACAGGTAATAAGGGGTAATAACACCAAAAACGTGTTACCCCACCAAACAGGCTTCATTCCTGGGTAAAGCACCTCCACAACGCCACCCTGGAACACTCTGCACCCTCCTGCAGCTCATCTCCCCCAATATGTGGGCTTAAAGCAGGCTGAAAGGCAAGTGATATTGAGGTCGTAACACCAAAAACATGTTACCCCAGGAAAGGGGCTTCATTCCTGGGTAAACGACATCCAGACCGCCTCCCTGGACCTCCCTGGACCACCCTCCATCTCCCCCCAATATGTGCGCTTAAAGCAGGACGAAAAACAGGTCGTAAACGGGTAATAACATCAAATACGTGTTACCCCAGGAAAGAGGCTTCATTCCTGGGTAAAGGACCGACAGACCGCCTCCCTGGACCTCCCTGGACCAGCCTGGACCACCCTGCATCTCCCCCCCAAAATATGGGCTCAAAGCAGGCTGAAAAACAGGTCGTAAAGGGGTAATAACACCAAAAACGTGTTACCCCAGGAAAGGGGCTTCATTCCTGGGTAAACAACCTCCAGACCGCCTCCCTGGACCACCCTGCACCACCCTCCATCTCCCCCCAATATGTGTGCTTAAAGCAGGCTGAAAAACAGGTAATAAGGGGTAATAACACCAAAAACGTGTTACCCCACCAAACAGGCTTCATTCCTGGGTAAAGCACCTCCACAACGCCACCCTGGAACACTCTGCACCCTCCTGCAGCTCATCTCCCCCAATATGTGGGCTTAAAGCAGGCTGAAAGGCAAGTGATATTGAGGTCGTAACACCAAAAACATGTTACCCCAGGAAAGGGGCTTCATTCCTGGGTAAACGACATCCAGACCGCCTCCCTGGACCTCCCTGGACCACCCTCCATCTCCCCCCAATATGTGCGCTTAAAGCAGGACGAAAAACAGGTCGTAAACGGGTAATAACATCAAATACGTGTTACCCCAGGAAAGAGGCTTCATTCCTGGGTAAAGCACCTCCACAACGCCACCCTGGAACACTCTGCACCCTCCTGCAGCTCATCTCCCCCAATATGTGGGCTTAAAGCAGGCTGAAAGGCAAGTGATATTGAGGTCGTAACACCAAAAACATGTTACCCCAGGAAAGGGGCTTCATTCCTGGGTAAAGCACCTCCACAACGCCACCCTGGAACACTCTGCACCCTCCTGCAGCTCATCTCCCCCAATATGTGGGCTTAAAGCAGGCTGAAAGGCAAGTGATATTGAGGTCGTAACACCAAAAACATGTTACCCCAGGAAAGGGGCTTCATTCCTGGGTAAAGCACCTCCACAACGCCACCCTGGAACACTCTGCACCCTCCTGCAGCTCATCTCCCCCAATATGTGGGCTTAAAGCAGGCTGAAAGGCAAGTGATATTGAGGTCGTAACACCAAAAACATGTTACCCCAGGAAAGGGGCTTCATTCCTGGGTAAACGACATCCAGACCGCCTCCCTGGACCTCCCTGGACCACCCTCCATCTCCCCCCAATATGTGCGCTTAAAGCAGGACGAAAAACAGGTCGTAAACGGGTAATAACATCAAATACGTGTTACCCCAGGAAAGAGGCTTCATTCCTGGGTAAAGGACCGACAGACCGCCTCCCTGGACCTCCCTGGACCAGCCTGGACCACCCTGCATCTCCCCCCCAAAATATGGGCTCAAAGCAGGCTGAAAAACAGGTCGTAAAGGGGTAATAACACCAAAAACGTGTTACCCCAGGAAAGGGGCTTCATTCCTGGGTAAACGACCTCCAGACCGCCTCCCTGGACCACCCTGCACCACCCTCCATCTCCCCCCAATATGTGTGCTTAAAGCAGGCTGAAAAACAGGTAATAAGGGGTAATAACACCAAAAACGTGTTACCCCACCAAACAGGCTTCATTCCTGGGTAAAGCACCTCCACAACGCCACCCTGGAACACTCTGCACCCTCCTGCAGCTCATCTCCCCCAATATGTGGGCTTAAAGCAGGCTGAAAGGCAAGTGATATTGAGGTCGTAACACCAAAAACATGTTACCCCAGGAAAGGGGCTTCATTCCTGGGTAAAGCACCTCCACAACGCCACCCTGGAACACTCTGCACCCTCCTGCAGCTCATCTCCCCCAATATGTGGGCTTAAAGCAGGCTGAAAGGCAAGTGATATTGAGGTCGTAACACCAAAAACATGTTACCCCAGGAAAGGGGCTTCATTCCTGGGTAAAGCACCTCCACAACGCCACCCTGGAACACTCTGCACCCTCCTGCAGCTCATCTCCCCCAATATGTGGGCTTAAAGCAGGCTGAAAGGCAAGTGATATTGAGGTCGTAACACCAAAAACATGTTACCCCAGGAAAGGGGCTTCATTCCTGGGTAAAGCACCTCCACAACGCCACCCTGGAACACTCTGCACCCTCCTGCAGCTCATCTCCCCCAATATGTGGGCTTAAAGCAGGCTGAAAGGCAAGTGATATTGAGGTCGTAACACCAAAAACATGTTACCCCAGGAAAGGGGCTTCATTCCTGGGTAAAGCACCTCCACAACGCCACCCTGGAACACTCTGCACCCTCCTGCAGCTCATCTCCCCCAATATGTGGGCTTAAAGCAGGCTGAAAGGCAAGTGATATTGAGGTCGTAACACCAAAAACATGTTACCCCAGGAAAGGGGCTTCATTCCTGGGTAAAGCACCTCCACAACGCCACCCTGGAACACTCTGCACCCTCCTGCAGCTCATCTCCCCCAATATGTGGGCTTAAAGCAGGCTGAAAGGCAAGTGATATTGAGGTCGTAACACCAAAAACATGTTACCCCAGGAAAGGGGCTTCATTCCTGGGTAAAGCACCTCCACAACGCCACCCTGGAACACTCTGCACCCTCCTGCAGCTCATCTCCCCCAATATGTGGGCTTAAAGCAGGCTGAAAGGCAAGTGATATTGAGGTCGTAACACCAAAAACATGTTACCCCAGGAAAGGGGCTTCATTCCTGGGTAAACGACATCCAGACCGCCTCCCTGGACCTCCCTGGACCACCCTCCATCTCCCCCCAATATGTGCGCTTAAAGCAGGACGAAAAACAGGTCGTAAACGGGTAATAACATCAAATACGTGTTACCCCAGGAAAGAGGCTTCATTCCTGGGTAAAGGACCGACAGACCGCCTCCCTGGACCTCCCTGGACCAGCCTGGACCACCCTGCATCTCCCCCCCAAAATATGGGCTCAAAGCAGGCTGAAAAACAGGTCGTAAAGGGGTAATAACACCAAAAACGTGTTACCCCAGGAAAGGGGCTTCATTCCTGGGTAAACGACCTCCAGACCGCCTCCCTGGACCTCCCTGGACCACCCTGCACCACCCTCCATCTCCCCCCAATATGTGTGCTTAAAGCAGGCTGAAAAACAGGTAATAAGGGGTAATAACACCAAAAACGTGTTACCCCACCAAACAGGCTTCATTCCTGGGTAAAGCACCTCCACAACGCCACCCTGGAACACTCTGCACCCTCCTGCAGCTCATCTCCCCCAATATGTGGGCTTAAAGCAGGCTGAAAGGCAAGTGATATTGAGGTCGTAACACCAAAAACATGTTACCCCAGGAAAGGGGCTTCATTCCTGGGTAAAGCACCTCCACAACGCCACCCTGGAACACTCTGCACCCTCCTGCAGCTCATCTCCCCCAATATGTGGGCTTAAAGCAGGCTGAAAGGCAAGTGATATTGAGGTCGTAACACCAAAAACATGTTACCCCAGGAAAGGGGCTTCATTCCTGGGTAAAGCACCTCCACAACGCCACCCTGGAACACTCTGCACCCTCCTGCAGCTCATCTCCCCCAATATGTGGGCTTAAAGCAGGCTGAAAGGCAAGTGATATTGAGGTCGTAACACCAAATACATGTTACCCCAGGAAAGGGGCTTCATTCCTGGGTAAACGACATCCAGACCGCCTCCCTGGACCTCCCTGGACCACCCTCCATCTCCCCCCAATATGTGCGCTTAAAGCAGGACGAAAAACAGGTCGTAAACGGGTAATAACATCAAATACGTGTTACCCCAGGAAAGAGGCTTCATTCCTGGGTAAAGGACCGACAGACCGCCTCCCTGGACCTCCCTGGACCAGCCTGGACCACCCTGCATCTCCCCCCCAAAATATGGGCTCAAAGCAGGCTGAAAAACAGGTCGTAAAGGGGTAATAACACCAAAAACGTGTTACCCCAGGAAAGGGGCTTCATTCCTGGGTAAACGACCTCCAGACCGCCTCCCTGGACCACCCTGCACCACCCTCCATCTCCCCCCAATATGTGTGCTTAAAGCAGGCTGAAAAACAGGTAATAAGGGGTAATAACACCAAAAACGTGTTACCCCACCAAACAGGCTTCATTCCTGGGTAAAGCACCTCCACAACGCCACCCTGGAACACTCTGCACCCTCCTGCAGCTCATCTCCCCCAATATGTGGGCTTAAAGCAGGCTGAAAGGCAAGTGATATTGAGGTCGTAACACCAAAAACATGTTACCCCAGGAAAGGGGCTTCATTCCTGGGTAAACGACATCCAGACCGCCTCCCTGGACCTCCCTGGACCACCCTCCATCTCCCCCCAATATGTGCGCTTAAAGCAGGACGAAAAACAGGTCGTAAACGGGTAATAACATCAAATACGTGTTACCCCAGGAAAGAGGCTTCATTCCTGGGTAAAGGACCGACAGACCGCCTCCCTGGACCTCCCTGGACCAGCCTGGACCACCCTGCATCTCCCCCCCAAAATATGGGCTCAAAGCAGGCTGAAAAACAGGTCGTAAAGGGGTAATAACACCAAAAACGTGTTACCCCAGGAAAGGGGCTTCATTCCTGGGTAAACAACCTCCAGACCGCCTCCCTGGACCACCCTGCACCACCCTCCATCTCCCCCCAATATGTGTGCTTAAAGCAGGCTGAAAAACAGGTAATAAGGGGTAATAACACCAAAAACGTGTTACCCCACCAAACAGGCTTCATTCCTGGGTAAAGCACCTCCACAACGCCACCCTGGAACACTCTGCACCCTCCTGCAGCTCATCTCCCCCAATATGTGGGCTTAAAGCAGGCTGAAAGGCAAGTGATATTGAGGTCGTAACACCAAAAACATGTTACCCCAGGAAAGGGGCTTCATTCCTGGGTAAACGACATCCAGACCGCCTCCCTGGACCTCCCTGGACCACCCTCCATCTCCCCCCAATATGTGCGCTTAAAGCAGGACGAAAAACAGGTCGTAAACGGGTAATAACATCAAATACGTGTTACCCCAGGAAAGAGGCTTCATTCCTGGGTAAAGCACCTCCACAACGCCACCCTGGAACACTCTGCACCCTCCTGCAGCTCATCTCCCCCAATATGTGGGCTTAAAGCAGGCTGAAAGGCAAGTGATATTGAGGTCGTAACACCAAAAACATGTTACCCCAGGAAAGGGGCTTCATTCCTGGGTAAAGCACCTCCACAACGCCACCCTGGAACACTCTGCACCCTCCTGCAGCTCATCTCCCCCAATATGTGGGCTTAAAGCAGGCTGAAAGGCAAGTGATATTGAGGTCGTAACACCAAAAACATGTTACCCCAGGAAAGGGGCTTCATTCCTGGGTAAAGCACCTCCACAACGCCACCCTGGAACACTCTGCACCCTCCTGCAGCTCATCTCCCCCAATATGTGGGCTTAAAGCAGGCTGAAAGGCAAGTGATATTGAGGTCGTAACACCAAAAACATGTTACCCCAGGAAAGGGGCTTCATTCCTGGGTAAACGACATCCAGACCGCCTCCCTGGACCTCCCTGGACCACCCTCCATCTCCCCCCAATATGTGCGCTTAAAGCAGGACGAAAAACAGGTCGTAAACGGGTAATAACATCAAATACGTGTTACCCCAGGAAAGAGGCTTCATTCCTGGGTAAAGGACCGACAGACCGCCTCCCTGGACCTCCCTGGACCAGCCTGGACCACCCTGCATCTCCCCCCCAAAATATGGGCTCAAAGCAGGCTGAAAAACAGGTCGTAAAGGGGTAATAACACCAAAAACGTGTTACCCCAGGAAAGGGGCTTCATTCCTGGGTAAACGACCTCCAGACCGCCTCCCTGGACCACCCTGCACCACCCTCCATCTCCCCCCAATATGTGTGCTTAAAGCAGGCTGAAAAACAGGTAATAAGGGGTAATAACACCAAAAACGTGTTACCCCACCAAACAGGCTTCATTCCTGGGTAAAGCACCTCCACAACGCCACCCTGGAACACTCTGCACCCTCCTGCAGCTCATCTCCCCCAATATGTGGGCTTAAAGCAGGCTGAAAGGCAAGTGATATTGAGGTCGTAACACCAAAAACATGTTACCCCAGGAAAGGGGCTTCATTCCTGGGTAAAGCACCTCCACAACGCCACCCTGGAACACTCTGCACCCTCCTGCAGCTCATCTCCCCCAATATGTGGGCTTAAAGCAGGCTGAAAGGCAAGTGATATTGAGGTCGTAACACCAAAAACATGTTACCCCAGGAAAGGGGCTTCATTCCTGGGTAAAGCACCTCCACAACGCCACCCTGGAACACTCTGCACCCTCCTGCAGCTCATCTCCCCCAATATGTGGGCTTAAAGCAGGCTGAAAGGCAAGTGATATTGAGGTCGTAACACCAAAAACATGTTACCCCAGGAAAGGGGCTTCATTCCTGGGTAAACGACATCCAGACCGCCTCCCTGGACCTCCCTGGACCACCCTCCATCTCCCCCCAATATGTGCGCTTAAAGCAGGACGAAAAACAGGTCGTAAACGGGTAATAACATCAAATACGTGTTACCCCAGGAAAGAGGCTTCATTCCTGGGTAAAGGACCGACAGACCGCCTCCCTGGACCTCCCTGGACCAGCCTGGACCACCCTGCATCTCCCCCCCAAAATATGGGCTCAAAGCAGGCTGAAAAACAGGTCGTAAAGGGGTAATAACACCAAAAACGTGTTACCCCAGGAAAGGGGCTTCATTCCTGGGTAAACGACCTCCAGACCGCCTCCCTGGACCTCCCTGGACCACCCTGCACCACCCTCCATCTCCCCCCAATATGTGTGCTTAAAGCAGGCTGAAAAACAGGTAATAAGGGGTAATAACACCAAAAACGTGTTACCCCACCAAACAGGCTTCATTCCTGGGTAAAGCACCTCCACAACGCCACCCTGGAACACTCTGCACCCTCCTGCAGCTCATCTCCCCCAATATGTGGGCTTAAAGCAGGCTGAAAGGCAAGTGATATTGAGGTCGTAACACCAAAAACATGTTACCCCAGGAAAGGGGCTTCATTCCTGGGTAAACGACATCCAGACCGCCTCCCTGGACCTCCCTGGACCACCCTCCATCTCCCCCCAATATGTGCGCTTAAAGCAGGACGAAAAACAGGTCGTAAACGGGTAATAACATCAAATACGTGTTACCCCAGGAAAGAGGCTTCATTCCTGGGTAAAGCACCTCCACAACGCCACCCTGGAACACTCTGCACCCTCCTGCAGCTCATCTCCCCCAATATGTGGGCTTAAAGCAGGCTGAAAGGCAAGTGATATTGAGGTCGTAACACCAAAAACATGTTACCCCAGGAAAGGGGCTTCATTCCTGGGTAAAGCACCTCCACAACGCCACCCTGGAACACTCTGCACCCTCCTGCAGCTCATCTCCCCCAATATGTGGGCTTAAAGCAGGCTGAAAGGCAAGTGATATTGAGGTCGTAACACCAAAAACATGTTACCCCAGGAAAGGGGCTTCATTCCTGGGTAAACGACATCCAGACCGCCTCCCTGGACCTCCCTGGACCACCCTCCATCTCCCCCCAATATGTGCGCTTAAAGCAGGACGAAAAACAGGTCGTAAACGGGTAATAACATCAAATACGTGTTACCCCAGGAAAGAGGCTTCATTCCTGGGTAAAGGACCGACAGACCGCCTCCCTGGACCTCCCTGGACCAGCCTGGACCACCCTGCATCTCCCCCCCAAAATATGGGCTCAAAGCAGGCTGAAAAACAGGTCGTAAAGGGGTAATAACACCAAAAACGTGTTACCCCAGGAAAGGGGCTTCATTCCTGGGTAAACGACCTCCAGACCGCCTCCCTGGACCACCCTGCACCACCCTCCATCTCCCCCCAATATGTGTGCTTAAAGCAGGCTGAAAAACAGGTAATAAGGGGTAATAACACCAAAAACGTGTTACCCCACCAAACAGGCTTCATTCCTGGGTAAAGCACCTCCACAACGCCACCCTGGAACACTCTGCACCCTCCTGCAGCTCATCTCCCCCAATATGTGGGCTTAAAGCAGGCTGAAAGGCAAGTGATATTGAGGTCGTAACACCAAAAACATGTTACCCCAGGAAAGGGGCTTCATTCCTGGGTAAAGCACCTCCACAACGCCACCCTGGAACACTCTGCACCCTCCTGCAGCTCATCTCCCCCAATATGTGGGCTTAAAGCAGGCTGAAAGGCAAGTGATATTGAGGTCGTAACACCAAAAACATGTTACCCCAGGAAAGGGGCTTCATTCCTGGGTAAAGCACCTCCACAACGCCACCCTGGAACACTCTGCACCCTCCTGCAGCTCATCTCCCCCAATATGTGGGCTTAAAGCAGGCTGAAAGGCAAGTGATATTGAGGTCGTAACACCAAAAACATGTTACCCCAGGAAAGGGGCTTCATTCCTGGGTAAACGACATCCAGACCGCCTCCCTGGACCTCCCTGGACCACCCTCCATCTCCCCCCAATATGTGCGCTTAAAGCAGGACGAAAAACAGGTCGTAAACGGGTAATAACATCAAATACGTGTTACCCCAGGAAAGAGGCTTCATTCCTGGGTAAAGGACCGACAGACCGCCTCCCTGGACCTCCCTGGACCAGCCTGGACCACCCTGCATCTCCCCCCCAAAATATGGGCTCAAAGCAGGCTGAAAAACAGGTCGTAAAGGGGTAATAACACCAAAAACGTGTTACCCCAGGAAAGGGGCTTCATTCCTGGGTAAACGACCTCCAGACCGCCTCCCTGGACCTCCCTGGACCACCCTGCACCACCCTCCATCTCCCCCCAATATGTGTGCTTAAAGCAGGCTGAAAAACAGGTAATAAGGGGTAATAACACCAAAAACGTGTTACCCCACCAAACAGGCTTCATTCCTGGGTAAAGCACCTCCACAACGCCACCCTGGAACACTCTGCACCCTCCTGCAGCTCATCTCCCCCAATATGTGGGCTTAAAGCAGGCTGAAAGGCAAGTGATATTGAGGTCGTAACACCAAAAACATGTTACCCCAGGAAAGGGGCTTCATTCCTGGGTAAACGACATCCAGACCGCCTCCCTGGACCTCCCTGGACCACCCTCCATCTCCCCCCAATATGTGCGCTTAAAGCAGGACGAAAAACAGGTCGTAAACGGGTAATAACATCAAATACGTGTTACCCCAGGAAAGAGGCTTCATTCCTGGGTAAAGCACCTCCACAACGCCACCCTGGAACACTCTGCACCCTCCTGCAGCTCATCTCCCCCAATATGTGGGCTTAAAGCAGGCTGAAAGGCAAGTGATATTGAGGTCGTAACACCAAAAACATGTTACCCCAGGAAAGGGGCTTCATTCCTGGGTAAAGCACCTCCACAACGCCACCCTGGAACACTCTGCACCCTCCTGCAGCTCATCTCCCCCAATATGTGGGCTTAAAGCAGGCTGAAAGGCAAGTGATATTGAGGTCGTAACACCAAAAACATGTTACCCCAGGAAAGGGGCTTCATTCCTGGGGAAACGACATCCAGACCGCCTCCCTGGACCTCCCTGGACCACCCTCCATCTCCCCCCAATATGTGCGCTTAAAGCAGGACGAAAAACAGGTCGTAAACGGGTAATAACATCAAATACGTGTTACCCCAGGAAAGAGGCTTCATTCCTGGGTAAAGGACCGACAGACCGCCTCCCTGGACCTCCCTGGACCAGCCTGGACCACCCTGCATCTCCCCCCCAAAATATGGGCTCAAAGCAGGCTGAAAAACAGGTCGTAAAGGGGTAATAACACCAAAAACGTGTTACCCCAGGAAAGGGGCTTCATTCCTGGGTAAACGACCTCCAGACCGCCTCCCTGGACCACCCTGCACCACCCTCCATCTCCCCCCAATATGTGTGCTTAAAGCAGGCTGAAAAACAGGTAATAAGGGGTAATAACACCAAAAACGTGTTACCCCACCAAACAGGCTTCATTCCTGGGTAAAGCACCTCCACAACGCCACCCTGGAACACTCTGCACCCTCCTGCAGCTCATCTCCCCCAATATGTGGGCTTAAAGCAGGCTGAAAGGCAAGTGATATTGAGGTCGTAACACCAAAAACATGTTACCCCAGGAAAGGGGCTTCATTCCTGGGTAAACGACATCCAGACCGCCTCCCTGGACCTCCCTGGACCACCCTCCATCTCCCCCCAATATGTGCGCTTAAAGCAGGACGAAAAACAGGTCGTAAACGGGTAATAACATCAAATACGTGTTACCCCAGGAAAGAGGCTTCATTCCTGGGTAAAGCACCTCCACAACGCCACCCTGGAACACTCTGCACCCTCCTGCAGCTCATCTCCCCCAATATGTGGGCTTAAAGCAGGCTGAAAGGCAAGTGATATTGAGGTCGTAACACCAAAAACATGTTACCCCAGGAAAGGGGCTTCATTCCTGGGTAAAGCACCTCCACAACGCCACCCTGGAACACTCTGCACCCTCCTGCAGCTCATCTCCCCCAATATGTGGGCTTAAAGCAGGCTGAAAGGCAAGTGATATTGAGGTCGTAACACCAAAAACATGTTACCCCAGGAAAGGGGCTTCATTCCTGGGTAAACGACATCCAGACCGCCTCCCTGGACCTCCCTGGACCACCCTCCATCTCCCCCCAATATGTGCGCTTAAAGCAGGACGAAAAACAGGTCGTAAACGGGTAATAACATCAAATACGTGTTACCCCAGGAAAGAGGCTTCATTCCTGGGTAAAGGACCGACAGACCGCCTCCCTGGACCTCCCTGGACCAGCCTGGACCACCCTGCATCTCCCCCCCAAAATATGGGCTCAAAGCAGGCTGAAAAACAGGTCGTAAAGGGGTAATAACACCAAAAACGTGTTACCCCAGGAAAGGGGCTTCATTCCTGGGTAAACGACCTCCAGACCGCCTCCCTGGACCTCCCTGGACCACCCTGCACCACCCTCCATCTCCCCCCAATATGTGTGCTTAAAGCAGGCTGAAAAACAGGTAATAAGGGGTAATAACACCAAAAACGTGTTACCCCACCAAACAGGCTTCATTCCTGGGTAAAGCACCTCCACAACGCCACCCTGGAACACTCTGCACCCTCCTGCAGCTCATCTCCCCCAATATGTGGGCTTAAAGCAGGCTGAAAGGCAAGTGATATTGAGGTCGTAACACCAAAAACATGTTACCCCAGGAAAGGGGCTTCATTCCTGGGTAAAGCACCTCCACAACGCCACCCTGGAACACTCTGCACCCTCCTGCAGCTCATCTCCCCCAATATGTGGGCTTAAAGCAGGCTGAAAGGCAAGTGATATTGAGGTCGTAACACCAAAAACATGTTACCCCAGGAAAGGGGCTTCATTCCTGGGTAAAGCACCTCCACAACGCCACCCTGGAACACTCTGCACCCTCCTGCAGCTCATCTCCCCCAATATGTGGGCTTAAAGCAGGCTGAAAGGCAAGTGATATTGAGGTCGTAACACCAAAAACATGTTACCCCAGGAAAGGGGCTTCATTCCTGGGTAAAGCACCTCCACAACGCCACCCTGGAACACTCTGCACCCTCCTGCAGCTCATCTCCCCCAATATGTGGGCTTAAAGCAGGCTGAAAGGCAAGTGATATTGAGGTCGTAACACCAAAAACATGTTACCCCAGGAAAGGGGCTTCATTCCTGGGTAAAGCACCTCCACAACGCCACCCTGGAACACTCTGCACCCTCCTGCAGCTCATCTCCCCCAATATGTGGGCTTAAAGCAGGCTGAAAGGCAAGTGATATTGAGGTCGTAACACCAAAAACATGTTACCCCAGGAAAGGGGCTTCATTCCTGGGTAAACGACATCCAGACCGCCTCCCTGGACCTCCCTGGACCACCCTCCATCTCCCCCCAATATGTGCGCTTAAAGCAGGACGAAAAACAGGTCGTAAACGGGTAATAACATCAAATACGTGTTACCCCAGGAAAGAGGCTTCATTCCTGGGTAAAGGACCGACAGACCGCCTCCCTGGACCTCCCTGGACCAGCCTGGACCACCCTGCATCTCCCCCCCAAAATATGGGCTCAAAGCAGGCTGAAAAACAGGTCGTAAAGGGGTAATAACACCAAAAACGTGTTACCCCAGGAAAGGGGCTTCATTCCTGGGTAAACGACCTCCAGACCGCCTCCCTGGACCACCCTGCACCACCCTCCATCTCCCCCCAATATGTGTGCTTAAAGCAGGCTGAAAAACAGGTAATAAGGGGTAATAACACCAAAAACGTGTTACCCCACCAAACAGGCTTCATTCCTGGGTAAAGCACCTCGACAACGCCACCCTGGAACACTCTGCACCCTCCTGCAGCTCATCTCCCCCAATATGTGGGCTTAAAGCAGGCTGAAAGGCAAGTGATATTGAGGTCGTAACACCAAAAACATGTTACCCCAGGAAAGGGGCTTCATTCCTGGGTAAACGACATCCAGACCGCCTCCCTGGACCTCCCTGGACCACCCTCCATCTCCCCCCAATATGTGCGCTTAAAGCAGGACGAAAAACAGGTCGTAAACGGGTAATAACATCAAATACGTGTTACCCCAGGAAAGAGGCTTCATTCCTGGGTAAAGCACCTCCACAACGCCACCCTGGAACACTCTGCACCCTCCTGCAGCTCATCTCCCCCAATATGTGGGCTTAAAGCAGGCTGAAAGGCAAGTGATATTGAGGTCGTAACACCAAAAACATGTTACCCCAGGAAAGGGGCTTCATTCCTGGGTAAAGCACCTCCACAACGCCACCCTGGAACACTCTGCACCCTCCTGCAGCTCATCTCCCCCAATATGTGGGCTTAAAGCAGGCTGAAAGGCAAGTGATATTGAGGTCGTAACACCAAAAACATGTTACCCCAGGAAAGGGGCTTCATTCCTGGGTAAACGACATCCAGACCGCCTCCCTGGACCTCCCTGGACCACCCTCCATCTCCCCCCAATATGTGCGCTTAAAGCAGGACGAAAAACAGGTCGTAAACGGGTAATAACATCAAATACGTGTTACCCCAGGAAAGAGGCTTCATTCCTGGGTAAAGGACCGACAGACCGCCTCCCTGGACCTCCCTGGACCAGCCTGGACCACCCTGCATCTCCCCCCCAAAATATGGGCTCAAAGCAGGCTGAAAAACAGGTCGTAAAGGGGTAATAACACCAAAAACGTGTTACCCCAGGAAAGGGGCTTCATTCCTGGGTAAACGACCTCCAGACCGCCTCCCTGGACCTCCCTGGACCACCCTGCACCACCCTCCATCTCCCCCCAATATGTGTGCTTAAAGCAGGCTGAAAAACAGGTAATAAGGGGTAATAACACCAAAAACGTGTTACCCCACCAAACAGGCTTCATTCCTGGGTAAAGCACCTCCACAACGCCACCCTGGAACACTCTGCACCCTCCTGCAGCTCATCTCCCCCAATATGTGGGCTTAAAGCAGGCTGAAAGGCAAGTGATATTGAGGTCGTAACACCAAAAACATGTTACCCCAGGAAAGGGGCTTCATTCCTGGGTAAAGCACCTCCACAACGCCACCCTGGAACACTCTGCACCCTCCTGCAGCTCATCTCCCCCAATATGTGGGCTTAAAGCAGGCTGAAAGGCAAGTGATATTGAGGTCGTAACACCAAAAACATGTTACCCCAGGAAAGGGGCTTCATTCCTGGGTAAAGCACCTCCACAACGCCACCCTGGAACACTCTGCACCCTCCTGCAGCTCATCTCCCCCAATATGTGGGCTTAAAGCAGGCTGAAAGGCAAGTGATATTGAGGTCGTAACACCAAAAACATGTTACCCCAGGAAAGGGGCTTCATTCCTGGGTAAAGCACCTCCACAACGCCACCCTGGAACACTCTGCACCCTCCTGCAGCTCATCTCCCCCAATATGTGGGCTTAAAGCAGGCTGAAAGGCAAGTGATATTGAGGTCGTAACACCAAAAACATGTTACCCCAGGAAAGGGGCTTCATTCCTGGGTAAAGCACCTCCACAACGCCACCCTGGAACACTCTGCACCCTCCTGCAGCTCATCTCCCCCAATATGTGGGCTTAAAGCAGGCTGAAAGGCAAGTGATATTGAGGTCGTAACACCAAAAACATGTTACCCCAGGAAAGGGGCTTCATTCCTGGGTAAACGACATCCAGACCGCCTCCCTGGACCTCCCTGGACCACCCTCCATCTCCCCCCAATATGTGCGCTTAAAGCAGGACGAAAAACAGGTCGTAAACGGGTAATAACATCAAATACGTGTTACCCCAGGAAAGAGGCTTCATTCCTGGGTAAAGGACCGACAGACCGCCTCCCTGGACCTCCCTGGACCAGCCTGGACCACCCTGCATCTCCCCCCCAAAATATGGGCTCAAAGCAGGCTGAAAAACAGGTCGTAAAGGGGTAATAACACCAAAAACGTGTTACCCCAGGAAAGGGGCTTCATTCCTGGGTAAACGACCTCCAGACCGCCTCCCTGGACCACCCTGCACCACCCTCCATCTCCCCCCAATATGTGTGCTTAAAGCAGGCTGAAAAACAGGTAATAAGGGGTAATAACACCAAAAACGTGTTACCCCACCAAACAGGCTTCATTCCTGGGTAAAGCACCTCGACAACGCCACCCTGGAACACTCTGCACCCTCCTGCAGCTCATCTCCCCCAATATGTGGGCTTAAAGCAGGCTGAAAGGCAAGTGATATTGAGGTCGTAACACCAAAAACATGTTACCCCAGGAAAGGGGCTTCATTCCTGGGTAAAGCACCTCCACAACGCCACCCTGGAACACTCTGCACCCTCCTGCAGCTCATCTCCCCCAATATGTGGGCTTAAAGCAGGCTGAAAGGCAAGTGATATTGAGGTCGTAACACCAAAAACATGTTACCCCAGGAAAGGGGCTTCATTCCTGGGTAAAGCACCTCCACAACGCCACCCTGGAACACTCTGCACCCTCCTGCAGCTCATCTCCCCCAATATGTGGGCTTAAAGCAGGCTGAAAGGCAAGTGATATTGAGGTCGTAACACCAAAAACATGTTACCCCAGGAAAGGGGCTTCATTCCTGGGTAAAGCACCTCCACAACGCCACCCTGGAACACTCTGCACCCTCCTGCAGCTCATCTCCCCCAATATGTGGGCTTAAAGCAGGCTGAAAGGCAAGTGATATTGAGGTCGTAACACCAAAAACATGTTACCCCAGGAAAGGGGCTTCATTCCTGGGTAAAGCACCTCCACAACGCCACCCTGGAACACTCTGCACCCTCCTGCAGCTCATCTCCCCCAATATGTGGGCTTAAAGCAGGCTGAAAGGCAAGTGATATTGAGGTCGTAACACCAAAAACATGTTACCCCAGGAAAGGGGCTTCATTCCTGGGTAAAGCACCTCCACAACGCCACCCTGGAACACTCTGCACCCTCCTGCAGCTCATCTCCCCCAATATGTGGGCTTAAAGCAGGCTGAAAGGCAAGTGATATTGAGGTCGTAACACCAAAAACATGTTACCCCAGGAAAGGGGCTTCATTCCTGGGTAAACGACATCCAGACCGCCTCCCTGGACCTCCCTGGACCACCCTCCATCTCCCCCCAATATGTGCGCTTAAAGCAGGACGAAAAACAGGTCGTAAACGGGTAATAACATCAAATACGTGTTACCCCAGGAAAGAGGCTTCATTCCTGGGTAAAGGACCGACAGACCGCCTCCCTGGACCTCCCTGGACCAGCCTGGACCACCCTGCATCTCCCCCCCAAAATATGGGCTCAAAGCAGGCTGAAAAACAGGTCGTAAAGGGGTAATAACACCAAAAACGTGTTACCCCAGGAAAGGGGCTTCATTCCTGGGTAAACGACCTCCAGACCGCCTCCCTGGACCACCCTGCACCACCCTCCATCTCCCCCCAATATGTGTGCTTAAAGCAGGCTGAAAAACAGGTAATAAGGGGTAATAACACCAAAAACGTGTTACCCCACCAAACAGGCTTCATTCCTGGGTAAAGCACCTCCACAACGCCACCCTGGAACACTCTGCACCCTCCTGCAGCTCATCTCCCCCAATATGTGGGCTTAAAGCAGGCTGAAAGGCAAGTGATATTGAGGTCGTAACACCAAAAACATGTTACCCCAGGAAAGGGGCTTCATTCCTGGGTAAAGCACCTCCACAACGCCACCCTGGAACACTCTGCACCCTCCTGCAGCTCATCTCCCCCAATATGTGGGCTTAAAGCAGGCTGAAAGGCAAGTGATATTGAGGTCGTAACACCAAAAACATGTTACCCCAGGAAAGGGGCTTCATTCCTGGGTAAAGCACCTCCACAACGCCACCCTGGAACACTCTGCACCCTCCTGCAGCTCATCTCCCCCAATATGTGGGCTTAAAGCAGGCTGAAAGGCAAGTGATATTGAGGTCGTAACACCAAAAACATGTTACCCCAGGAAAGGGGCTTCATTCCTGGGTAAAGCACCTCCACAACGCCACCCTGGAACACTCTGCACCCTCCTGCAGCTCATCTCCCCCAATATGTGGGCTTAAAGCAGGCTGAAAGGCAAGTGATATTGAGGTCGTAACACCAAAAACATGTTACCCCAGGAAAGGGGCTTCATTCCTGGGTAAACGACATCCAGACCGCCTCCCTGGACCTCCCTGGACCACCCTCCATCTCCCCCCAATATGTGCGCTTAAAGCAGGACGAAAAACAGGTCGTAAACGGGTAATAACATCAAATACGTGTTACCCCAGGAAAGAGGCTTCATTCCTGGGTAAAGGACCGACAGACCGCCTCCCTGGACCTCCCTGGACCAGCCTGGACCACCCTGCATCTCCCCCCCAAAATATGGGCTCAAAGCAGGCTGAAAAACAGGTCGTAAAGGGGTAATAACACCAAAAACGTGTTACCCCAGGAAAGGGGCTTCATTCCTGGGTAAACGACCTCCAGACCGCCTCCCTGGACCTCCCTGGACCACCCTGCACCACCCTCCATCTCCCCCCAATATGTGTGCTTAAAGCAGGCTGAAAAACAGGTAATAAGGGGTAATAACACCAAAAACGTGTTACCCCACCAAACAGGCTTCATTCCTGGGTAAAGCACCTCCACAACGCCACCCTGGAACACTCTGCACCCTCCTGCAGCTCATCTCCCCCAATATGTGGGCTTAAAGCAGGCTGAAAGGCAAGTGATATTGAGGTCGTAACACCAAAAACATGTTACCCCAGGAAAGGGGCTTCATTCCTGGGTAAAGCACCTCCACAACGCCACCCTGGAACACTCTGCACCCTCCTGCAGCTCATCTCCCCCAATATGTGGGCTTAAAGCAGGCTGAAAGGCAAGTGATATTGAGGTCGTAACACCAAAAACATGTTACCCCAGGAAAGGGGCTTCATTCCTGGGTAAAGCACCTCCACAACGCCACCCTGGAACACTCTGCACCCTCCTGCAGCTCATCTCCCCCAATATGTGGGCTTAAAGCAGGCTGAAAGGCAAGTGATATTGAGGTCGTAACACCAAAAACATGTTACCCCAGGAAAGGGGCTTCATTCCTGGGTAAAGCACCTCCACAACGCCACCCTGGAACACTCTGCACCCTCCTGCAGCTCATCTCCCCCAATATGTGGGCTTAAAGCAGGCTGAAAGGCAAGTGATATTGAGGTCGTAACACCAAAAACATGTTACCCCAGGAAAGGGGCTTCATTCCTGGGTAAAGCACCTCCACAACGCCACCCTGGAACACTCTGCACCCTCCTGCAGCTCATCTCCCCCAATATGTGGGCTTAAAGCAGGCTGAAAGGCAAGTGATATTGAGGTCGTAACACCAAAAACATGTTACCCCAGGAAAGGGGCTTCATTCCTGGGTAAAGCACCTCCACAACGCCACCCTGGAACACTCTGCACCCTCCTGCAGCTCATCTCCCCCAATATGTGGGCTTAAAGCAGGCTGAAAGGCAAGTGATATTGAGGTCGTAACACCAAAAACATGTTACCCCAGGAAAGGGGCTTCATTCCTGGGTAAAGCACCTCCACAACGCCACCCTGGAACACTCTGCACCCTCCTGCAGCTCATCTCCCCCAATATGTGGGCTTAAAGCAGGCTGAAAGGCAAGTGATATTGAGGTCGTAACACCAAAAACATGTTACCCCAGGAAAGGGGCTTCATTCCTGGGTAAACGACATCCAGACCGCCTCCCTGGACCTCCCTGGACCACCCTCCATCTCCCCCCAATATGTGAGCTTAAAGCAGGACGAAAAACAGGTCGTAAACGGGTAATAACATCAAATACGTGTTACCCCAGGAAAGAGGCTTCATTCCTGGGTAAAGGACCGACAGACCGCCTCCCTGGACCTCCCTGGACCAGCCTGGACCACCCTGCATCTCCCCCCCAAAATATGGGCTCAAAGCAGGCTGAAAAACAGGTCGTAAAGGGGTAATAACACCAAAAACGTGTTACCCCAGGAAAGGGGCTTCATTCCTGGGTAAACGACCTCCAGACCGCCTCCCTGGACCTCCCTGGACCACCCTGCACCACCCTCCATCTCCCCCCAATATGTGTGCTTAAAGCAGGCTGAAAAACAGGTAATAAGGGGTAATAACACCAAAAACGTGTTACCCCACCAAACAGGCTTCATTCCTGGGTAAAGCACCTCCACAACGCCACCCTGGAACACTCTGCACCCTCCTGCAGCTCATCTCCCCCAATATGTGGGCTTAAAGCAGGCTGAAAGGCAAGTGATATTGAGGTCGTAACACCAAAAACATGTTACCCCAGGAAAGGGGCTTCATTCCTGGGTAAAGCACCTCCACAACGCCACCCTGGAACACTCTGCACCCTCCTGCAGCTCATCTCCCCCAATATGTGGGCTTAAAGCAGGCTGAAAGGCAAGTGATATTGAGGTCGTAACACCAAAAACATGTTACCCCAGGAAAGGGGCTTCATTCCTGGGTAAAGCACCTCCACAACGCCACCCTGGAACACTCTGCACCCTCCTGCAGCTCATCTCCCCCAATATGTGGGCTTAAAGCAGGCTGAAAGGCAAGTGATATTGAGGTCGTAACACCAAATACATGTTACCCCAGGAAAGGGGCTTCATTCCTGGGTAAACGACATCCAGACCGCCTCCCTGGACCTCCCTGGACCACCCTCCATCTCCCCCCAATATGTGCGCTTAAAGCAGGACGAAAAACAGGTCGTAAACGGGTAATAACATCAAATACGTGTTACCCCAGGAAAGAGGCTTCATTCCTGGGTAAAGGACCGACAGACCGCCTCCCTGGACCTCCCTGGACCAGCCTGGACCACCCTGCATCTCCCCCCCAAAATATGGGCTCAAAGCAGGCTGAAAAACAGGTCGTAAAGGGGTAATAACACCAAAAACGTGTTACCCCAGGAAAGGGGCTTCATTCCTGGGTAAACGACCTCCAGACCGCCTCCCTGGACCACCCTGCACCACCCTCCATCTCCCCCCAATATGTGTGCTTAAAGCAGGCTGAAAAACAGGTAATAAGGGGTAATAACACCAAAAACGTGTTACCCCACCAAACAGGCTTCATTCCTGGGTAAAGCACCTCCACAACGCCACCCTGGAACACTCTGCACCCTCCTGCAGCTCATCTCCCCCAATATGTGGGCTTAAAGCAGGCTGAAAGGCAAGTGATATTGAGGTCGTAACACCAAAAACATGTTACCCCAGGAAAGGGGCTTCATTCCTGGGTAAACGACATCCAGACCGCCTCCCTGGACCTCCCTGGACCACCCTCCATCTCCCCCCAATATGTGCGCTTAAAGCAGGACGAAAAACAGGTCGTAAACGGGTAATAACATCAAATACGTGTTACCCCAGGAAAGAGGCTTCATTCCTGGGTAAAGGACCGACAGACCGCCTCCCTGGACCTCCCTGGACCAGCCTGGACCACCCTGCATCTCCCCCCCAAAATATGGGCTCAAAGCAGGCTGAAAAACAGGTCGTAAAGGGGTAATAACACCAAAAACGTGTTACCCCAGGAAAGGGGCTTCATTCCTGGGTAAACAACCTCCAGACCGCCTCCCTGGACCACCCTGCACCACCCTCCATCTCCCCCCAATATGTGTGCTTAAAGCAGGCTGAAAAACAGGTAATAAGGGGTAATAACACCAAAAACGTGTTACCCCACCAAACAGGCTTCATTCCTGGGTAAAGCACCTCCACAACGCCACCCTGGAACACTCTGCACCCTCCTGCAGCTCATCTCCCCCAATATGTGGGCTTAAAGCAGGCTGAAAGGCAAGTGATATTGAGGTCGTAACACCAAAAACATGTTACCCCAGGAAAGGGGCTTCATTCCTGGGTAAACGACATCCAGACCGCCTCCCTGGACCTCCCTGGACCACCCTCCATCTCCCCCCAATATGTGCGCTTAAAGCAGGACGAAAAACAGGTCGTAAACGGGTAATAACATCAAATACGTGTTACCCCAGGAAAGAGGCTTCATTCCTGGGTAAAGCACCTCCACAACGCCACCCTGGAACACTCTGCACCCTCCTGCAGCTCATCTCCCCCAATATGTGGGCTTAAAGCAGGCTGAAAGGCAAGTGATATTGAGGTCGTAACACCAAAAACATGTTACCCCAGGAAAGGGGCTTCATTCCTGGGTAAAGCACCTCCACAACGCCACCCTGGAACACTCTGCACCCTCCTGCAGCTCATCTCCCCCAATATGTGGGCTTAAAGCAGGCTGAAAGGCAAGTGATATTGAGGTCGTAACACCAAAAACATGTTACCCCAGGAAAGGGGCTTCATTCCTGGGTAAAGCACCTCCACAACGCCACCCTGGAACACTCTGCACCCTCCTGCAGCTCATCTCCCCCAATATGTGGGCTTAAAGCAGGCTGAAAGGCAAGTGATATTGAGGTCGTAACACCAAAAACATGTTACCCCAGGAAAGGGGCTTCATTCCTGGGTAAACGACATCCAGACCGCCTCCCTGGACCTCCCTGGACCACCCTCCATCTCCCCCCAATATGTGCGCTTAAAGCAGGACGAAAAACAGGTCGTAAACGGGTAATAACATCAAATACGTGTTACCCCAGGAAAGAGGCTTCATTCCTGGGTAAAGGACCGACAGACCGCCTCCCTGGACCTCCCTGGACCAGCCTGGACCACCCTGCATCTCCCCCCCAAAATATGGGCTCAAAGCAGGCTGAAAAACAGGTCGTAAAGGGGTAATAACACCAAAAACGTGTTACCCCAGGAAAGGGGCTTCATTCCTGGGTAAACGACCTCCAGACCGCCTCCCTGGACCACCCTGCACCACCCTCCATCTCCCCCCAATATGTGTGCTTAAAGCAGGCTGAAAAACAGGTAATAAGGGGTAATAACACCAAAAACGTGTTACCCCACCAAACAGGCTTCATTCCTGGGTAAAGCACCTCCACAACGCCACCCTGGAACACTCTGCACCCTCCTGCAGCTCATCTCCCCCAATATGTGGGCTTAAAGCAGGCTGAAAGGCAAGTGATATTGAGGTCGTAACACCAAAAACATGTTACCCCAGGAAAGGGGCTTCATTCCTGGGTAAAGCACCTCCACAACGCCACCCTGGAACACTCTGCACCCTCCTGCAGCTCATCTCCCCCAATATGTGGGCTTAAAGCAGGCTGAAAGGCAAGTGATATTGAGGTCGTAACACCAAAAACATGTTACCCCAGGAAAGGGGCTTCATTCCTGGGTAAAGCACCTCCACAACGCCACCCTGGAACACTCTGCACCCTCCTGCAGCTCATCTCCCCCAATATGTGGGCTTAAAGCAGGCTGAAAGGCAAGTGATATTGAGGTCGTAACACCAAAAACATGTTACCCCAGGAAAGGGGCTTCATTCCTGGGTAAAGCACCTCCACAACGCCACCCTGGAACACTCTGCACCCTCCTGCAGCTCATCTCCCCCAATATGTGGGCTTAAAGCAGGCTGAAAGGCAAGTGATATTGAGGTCGTAACACCAAAAACATGTTACCCCAGGAAAGGGGCTTCATTCCTGGGTAAAGCACCTCCACAACGCCACCCTGGAACACTCTGCACCCTCCTGCAGCTCATCTCCCCCAATATGTGGGCTTAAAGCAGGCTGAAAGGCAAGTGATATTGAGGTCGTAACACCAAAAACATGTTACCCCAGGAAAGGGGCTTCATTCCTGGGTAAACGACATCCAGACCGCCTCCCTGGACCTCCCTGGACCACCCTCCATCTCCCCCCAATATGTGCGCTTAAAGCAGGACGAAAAACAGGTCGTAAACGGGTAATAACATCAAATACGTGTTACCCCAGGAAAGAGGCTTCATTCCTGGGTAAAGGACCGACAGACCGCCTCCCTGGACCTCCCTGGACCAGCCTGGACCACCCTGCATCTCCCCCCCAAAATATGGGCTCAAAGCAGGCTGAAAAACAGGTCGTAAAGGGGTAATAACACCAAAAACGTGTTACCCCAGGAAAGGGGCTTCATTCCTGGGTAAACGACCTCCAGACCGCCTCCCTGGACCTCCCTGGACCACCCTGCACCACCCTCCATCTCCCCCCAATATGTGTGCTTAAAGCAGGCTGAAAAACAGGTAATAAGGGGTAATAACACCAAAAACGTGTTACCCCACCAAACAGGCTTCATTCCTGGGTAAAGCACCTCCACAACGCCACCCTGGAACACTCTGCACCCTCCTGCAGCTCATCTCCCCCAATATGTGGGCTTAAAGCAGGCTGAAAGGCAAGTGATATTGAGGTCGTAACACCAAAAACATGTTACCCCAGGAAAGGGGCTTCATTCCTGGGTAAAGCACCTCCACAACGCCACCCTGGAACACTCTGCACCCTCCTGCAGCTCATCTCCCCCAATATGTGGGCTTAAAGCAGGCTGAAAGGCAAGTGATATTGAGGTCGTAACACCAAAAACATGTTACCCCAGGAAAGGGGCTTCATTCCTGGGTAAAGCACCTCCACAACGCCACCCTGGAACACTCTGCACCCTCCTGCAGCTCATCTCCCCCAATATGTGGGCTTAAAGCAGGCTGAAAGGCAAGTGATATTGAGGTCGTAACACCAAATACATGTTACCCCAGGAAAGGGGCTTCATTCCTGGGTAAACGACATCCAGACCGCCTCCCTGGACCTCCCTGGACCACCCTCCATCTCCCCCCAATATGTGCGCTTAAAGCAGGACGAAAAACAGGTCGTAAACGGGTAATAACATCAAATACGTGTTACCCCAGGAAAGAGGCTTCATTCCTGGGTAAAGGACCGACAGACCGCCTCCCTGGACCTCCCTGGACCAGCCTGGACCACCCTGCATCTCCCCCCCAAAATATGGGCTCAAAGCAGGCTGAAAAACAGGTCGTAAAGGGGTAATAACACCAAAAACGTGTTACCCCAGGAAAGGGGCTTCATTCCTGGGTAAACGACCTCCAGACCGCCTCCCTGGACCACCCTGCACCACCCTCCATCTCCCCCCAATATGTGTGCTTAAAGCAGGCTGAAAAACAGGTAATAAGGGGTAATAACACCAAAAACGTGTTACCCCACCAAACAGGCTTCATTCCTGGGTAAAGCACCTCCACAACGCCACCCTGGAACACTCTGCACCCTCCTGCAGCTCATCTCCCCCAATATGTGGGCTTAAAGCAGGCTGAAAGGCAAGTGATATTGAGGTCGTAACACCAAAAACATGTTACCCCAGGAAAGGGGCTTCATTCCTGGGTAAACGACATCCAGACCGCCTCCCTGGACCTCCCTGGACCACCCTCCATCTCCCCCCAATATGTGCGCTTAAAGCAGGACGAAAAACAGGTCGTAAACGGGTAATAACATCAAATACGTGTTACCCCAGGAAAGAGGCTTCATTCCTGGGTAAAGGACCGACAGACCGCCTCCCTGGACCTCCCTGGACCAGCCTGGACCACCCTGCATCTCCCCCCCAAAATATGGGCTCAAAGCAGGCTGAAAAACAGGTCGTAAAGGGGTAATAACACCAAAAACGTGTTACCCCAGGAAAGGGGCTTCATTCCTGGGTAAACAACCTCCAGACCGCCTCCCTGGACCACCCTGCACCACCCTCCATCTCCCCCCAATATGTGTGCTTAAAGCAGGCTGAAAAACAGGTAATAAGGGGTAATAACACCAAAAACGTGTTACCCCACCAAACAGGCTTCATTCCTGGGTAAAGCACCTCCACAACGCCACCCTGGAACACTCTGCACCCTCCTGCAGCTCATCTCCCCCAATATGTGGGCTTAAAGCAGGCTGAAAGGCAAGTGATATTGAGGTCGTAACACCAAAAACATGTTACCCCAGGAAAGGGGCTTCATTCCTGGGTAAACGACATCCAGACCGCCTCCCTGGACCTCCCTGGACCACCCTCCATCTCCCCCCAATATGTGCGCTTAAAGCAGGACGAAAAACAGGTCGTAAACGGGTAATAACATCAAATACGTGTTACCCCAGGAAAGAGGCTTCATTCCTGGGTAAAGCACCTCCACAACGCCACCCTGGAACACTCTGCACCCTCCTGCAGCTCATCTCCCCCAATATGTGGGCTTAAAGCAGGCTGAAAGGCAAGTGATATTGAGGTCGTAACACCAAAAACATGTTACCCCAGGAAAGGGGCTTCATTCCTGGGTAAAGCACCTCCACAACGCCACCCTGGAACACTCTGCACCCTCCTGCAGCTCATCTCCCCCAATATGTGGGCTTAAAGCAGGCTGAAAGGCAAGTGATATTGAGGTCGTAACACCAAAAACATGTTACCCCAGGAAAGGGGCTTCATTCCTGGGTAAAGCACCTCCACAACGCCACCCTGGAACACTCTGCACCCTCCTGCAGCTCATCTCCCCCAATATGTGGGCTTAAAGCAGGCTGAAAGGCAAGTGATATTGAGGTCGTAACACCAAAAACATGTTACCCCAGGAAAGGGGCTTCATTCCTGGGTAAACGACATCCAGACCGCCTCCCTGGACCTCCCTGGACCACCCTCCATCTCCCCCCAATATGTGCGCTTAAAGCAGGACGAAAAACAGGTCGTAAACGGGTAATAACATCAAATACGTGTTACCCCAGGAAAGAGGCTTCATTCCTGGGTAAAGGACCGACAGACCGCCTCCCTGGACCTCCCTGGACCAGCCTGGACCACCCTGCATCTCCCCCCCAAAATATGGGCTCAAAGCAGGCTGAAAAACAGGTCGTAAAGGGGTAATAACACCAAAAACGTGTTACCCCAGGAAAGGGGCTTCATTCCTGGGTAAACGACCTCCAGACCGCCTCCCTGGACCACCCTGCACCACCCTCCATCTCCCCCCAATATGTGTGCTTAAAGCAGGCTGAAAAACAGGTAATAAGGGGTAATAACACCAAAAACGTGTTACCCCACCAAACAGGCTTCATTCCTGGGTAAAGCACCTCCACAACGCCACCCTGGAACACTCTGCACCCTCCTGCAGCTCATCTCCCCCAATATGTGGGCTTAAAGCAGGCTGAAAGGCAAGTGATATTGAGGTCGTAACACCAAAAACATGTTACCCCAGGAAAGGGGCTTCATTCCTGGGTAAAGCACCTCCACAACGCCACCCTGGAACACTCTGCACCCTCCTGCAGCTCATCTCCCCCAATATGTGGGCTTAAAGCAGGCTGAAAGGCAAGTGATATTGAGGTCGTAACACCAAAAACATGTTACCCCAGGAAAGGGGCTTCATTCCTGGGTAAAGCACCTCCACAACGCCACCCTGGAACACTCTGCACCCTCCTGCAGCTCATCTCCCCCAATATGTGGGCTTAAAGCAGGCTGAAAGGCAAGTGATATTGAGGTCGTAACACCAAAAACATGTTACCCCAGGAAAGGGGCTTCATTCCTGGGTAAAGCACCTCCACAACGCCACCCTGGAACACTCTGCACCCTCCTGCAGCTCATCTCCCCCAATATGTGGGCTTAAAGCAGGCTGAAAGGCAAGTGATATTGAGGTCGTAACACCAAAAACATGTTACCCCAGGAAAGGGGCTTCATTCCTGGGTAAAGCACCTCCACAACGCCACCCTGGAACACTCTGCACCCTCCTGCAGCTCATCTCCCCCAATATGTGGGCTTAAAGCAGGCTGAAAGGCAAGTGATATTGAGGTCGTAACACCAAAAACATGTTACCCCAGGAAAGGGGCTTCATTCCTGGGTAAACGACATCCAGACCGCCTCCCTGGACCTCCCTGGACCACCCTCCATCTCCCCCCAATATGTGCGCTTAAAGCAGGACGAAAAACAGGTCGTAAACGGGTAATAACATCAAATACGTGTTACCCCAGGAAAGAGGCTTCATTCCTGGGTAAAGCACCTCCACAACGCCACCCTGGAACACTCTGCACCCTCCTGCAGCTCATCTCCCCCAATATGTGGGCTTAAAGCAGGCTGAAAGGCAAGTGATATTGAGGTCGTAACACCAAAAACATGTTACCCCAGGAAAGGGGCTTCATTCCTGGGTAAAGCACCTCCACAACGCCACCCTGGAACACTCTGCACCCTCCTGCAGCTCATCTCCCCCAATATGTGGGCTTAAAGCAGGCTGAAAGGCAAGTGATATTGAGGTCGTAACACCAAAAACATGTTACCCCAGGAAAGGGGCTTCATTCCTGGGTAAACGACATCCAGACCGCCTCCCTGGACCTCCCTGGACCACCCTCCATCTCCCCCCAATATGTGCGCTTAAAGCAGGACGAAAAACAGGTCGTAAACGGGTAATAACATCAAATACGTGTTACCCCAGGAAAGAGGCTTCATTCCTGGGTAAAGGACCGACAGACCGCCTCCCTGGACCTCCCTGGACCAGCCTGGACCACCCTGCATCTCCCCCCCAAAATATGGGCTCAAAGCAGGCTGAAAAACAGGTCGTAAAGGGGTAATAACACCAAAAACGTGTTACCCCAGGAAAGGGGCTTCATTCCTGGGTAAACGACCTCCAGACCGCCTCCCTGGACCTCCCTGGACCACCCTGCACCACCCTCCATCTCCCCCCAATATGTGTGCTTAAAGCAGGCTGAAAAACAGGTAATAAGGGGTAATAACACCAAAAACGTGTTACCCCACCAAACAGGCTTCATTCCTGGGTAAAGCACCTCCACAACGCCACCCTGGAACACTCTGCACCCTCCTGCAGCTCATCTCCCCCAATATGTGGGCTTAAAGCAGGCTGAAAGGCAAGTGATATTGAGGTCGTAACACCAAAAACATGTTACCCCAGGAAAGGGGCTTCATTCCTGGGTAAAGCACCTCCACAACGCCACCCTGGAACACTCTGCACCCTCCTGCAGCTCATCTCCCCCAATATGTGGGCTTAAAGCAGGCTGAAAGGCAAGTGATATTGAGGTCGTAACACCAAAAACATGTTACCCCAGGAAAGGGGCTTCATTCCTGGGTAAAGCACCTCCACAACGCCACCCTGGAACACTCTGCACCCTCCTGCAGCTCATCTCCCCCAATATGTGGGCTTAAAGCAGGCTGAAAGGCAAGTGATATTGAGGTCGTAACACCAAAAACATGTTACCCCAGGAAAGGGGCTTCATTCCTGGGTAAAGCACCTCCACAACGCCACCCTGGAACACTCTGCACCCTCCTGCAGCTCATCTCCCCCAATATGTGGGCTTAAAGCAGGCTGAAAGGCAAGTGATATTGAGGTCGTAACACCAAAAACATGTTACCCCAGGAAAGGGGCTTCATTCCTGGGTAAAGCACCTCCACAACGCCACCCTGGAACACTCTGCACCCTCCTGCAGCTCATCTCCCCCAATATGTGGGCTTAAAGCAGGCTGAAAGGCAAGTGATATTGAGGTCGTAACACCAAAAACATGTTACCCCAGGAAAGGGGCTTCATTCCTGGGTAAACGACATCCAGACCGCCTCCCTGGACCTCCCTGGACCACCCTCCATCTCCCCCCAATATGTGCGCTTAAAGCAGGACGAAAAACAGGTCGTAAACGGGTAATAACATCAAATACGTGTTACCCCAGGAAAGAGGCTTCATTCCTGGGTAAAGGACCGACAGACCGCCTCCCTGGACCTCCCTGGACCAGCCTGGACCACCCTGCATCTCCCCCCCAAAATATGGGCTCAAAGCAGGCTGAAAAACAGGTCGTAAAGGGGTAATAACACCAAAAACGTGTTACCCCAGGAAAGGGGCTTCATTCCTGGGTAAACGACCTCCAGACCGCCTCCCTGGACCACCCTGCACCACCCTCCATCTCCCCCCAATATGTGTGCTTAAAGCAGGCTGAAAAACAGGTAATAAGGGGTAATAACACCAAAAACGTGTTACCCCACCAAACAGGCTTCATTCCTGGGTAAAGCACCTCCACAACGCCACCCTGGAACACTCTGCACCCTCCTGCAGCTCATCTCCCCCAATATGTGGGCTTAAAGCAGGCTGAAAGGCAAGTGATATTGAGGTCGTAACACCAAAAACATGTTACCCCAGGAAAGGGGCTTCATTCCTGGGTAAAGCACCTCCACAACGCCACCCTGGAACACTCTGCACCCTCCTGCAGCTCATCTCCCCCAATATGTGGGCTTAAAGCAGGCTGAAAGGCAAGTGATATTGAGGTCGTAACACCAAAAACATGTTACCCCAGGAAAGGGGCTTCATTCCTGGGTAAAGCACCTCCACAACGCCACCCTGGAACACTCTGCACCCTCCTGCAGCTCATCTCCCCCAATATGTGGGCTTAAAGCAGGCTGAAAGGCAAGTGATATTGAGGTCGTAACACCAAAAACATGTTACCCCAGGAAAGGGGCTTCATTCCTGGGTAAACGACATCCAGACCGCCTCCCTGGACCTCCCTGGACCACCCTCCATCTCCCCCCAATATGTGCGCTTAAAGCAGGACGAAAAACAGGTCGTAAACGGGTAATAACATCAAATACGTGTTACCCCAGGAAAGAGGCTTCATTCCTGGGTAAAGGACCGACAGACCGCCTCCCTGGACCTCCCTGGACCAGCCTGGACCACCCTGCATCTCCCCCCCAAAATATGGGCTCAAAGCAGGCTGAAAAACAGGTCGTAAAGGGGTAATAACACCAAAAACGTGTTACCCCAGGAAAGGGGCTTCATTCCTGGGTAAACGACCTCCAGACCGCCTCCCTGGACCACCCTGCACCACCCTCCATCTCCCCCCAATATGTGTGCTTAAAGCAGGCTGAAAAACAGGTAATAAGGGGTAATAACACCAAAAACGTGTTACCCCACCAAACAGGCTTCATTCCTGGGTAAAGCACCTCCACAACGCCACCCTGGAACACTCTGCACCCTCCTGCAGCTCATCTCCCCCAATATGTGGGCTTAAAGCAGGCTGAAAGGCAAGTGATATTGAGGTCGTAACACCAAAAACATGTTACCCCAGGAAAGGGGCTTCATTCCTGGGTAAAGCACCTCCACAACGCCACCCTGGAACACTCTGCACCCTCCTGCAGCTCATCTCCCCCAATATGTGGGCTTAAAGCAGGCTGAAAGGCAAGTGATATTGAGGTCGTAACACCAAAAACATGTTACCCCAGGAAAGGGGCTTCATTCCTGGGTAAAGCACCTCCACAACGCCACCCTGGAACACTCTGCACCCTCCTGCAGCTCATCTCCCCCAATATGTGGGCTTAAAGCAGGCTGAAAGGCAAGTGATATTGAGGTCGTAACACCAAAAACATGTTACTCCAGGAAAGGGGCTTCATTCCTGGGTAAAGCACCTCCACAACGCCACCCTGGAACACTCTGCACCCTCCTGCAGCTCATCTCCCCCAATATGTGGGCTTAAAGCAGGCTGAAAGGCAAGTGATATTGAGGTCGTAACACCAAAAACATGTTACCCCAGGAAAGGGGCTTCATTCCTGGGTAAAGCACCTCCACAACGCCACCCTGGAACACTCTGCACCCTCCTGCAGCTCATCTCCCCCAATATGTGGGCTTAAAGCAGGCTGAAAGGCAAGTGATATTGAGGTCGTAACACCAAAAACATGTTACCCCAGGAAAGGGGCTTCATTCCTGGGTAAACGACATCCAGACCGCCTCCCTGGACCTCCCTGGACCACCCTCCATCTCCCCCCAATATGTGCGCTTAAAGCAGGACGAAAAACAGGTCGTAAACGGGTAATAACATCAAATACGTGTTACCCCAGGAAAGAGGCTTCATTCCTGGGTAAAGGACCGACAGACCGCCTCCCTGGACCTCCCTGGACCAGCCTGGACCACCCTGCATCTCCCCCCCAAAATATGGGCTCAAAGCAGGCTGAAAAACAGGTCGTAAAGGGGTAATAACACCAAAAACGTGTTACCCCAGGAAAGGGGCTTCATTCCTGGGTAAACGACCTCCAGACCGCCTCCCTGGACCACCCTGCACCACCCTCCATCTCCCCCCAATATGTGTGCTTAAAGCAGGCTGAAAAACAGGTAATAAGGGGTAATAACACCAAAAACGTGTTACCCCACCAAACAGGCTTCATTCCTGGGTAAAGCACCTCCACAACGCCACCCTGGAACACTCTGCACCCTCCTGCAGCTCATCTCCCCCAATATGTGGGCTTAAAGCAGGCTGAAAGGCAAGTGATATTGAGGTCGTAACACCAAAAACATGTTACCCCAGGAAAGGGGCTTCATTCCTGGGTAAAGCACCTCCACAACGCCACCCTGGAACACTCTGCACCCTCCTGCAGCTCATCTCCCCCAATATGTGGGCTTAAAGCAGGCTGAAAGGCAAGTGATATTGAGGTCGTAACACCAAAAACATGTTACCCCAGGAAAGGGGCTTCATTCCTGGGTAAAGCACCTCCACAACGCCACCCTGGAACACTCTGCACCCTCCTGCAGCTCATCTCCCCCAATATGTGGGCTTAAAGCAGGCTGAAAGGCAAGTGATATTGAGGTCGTAACACCAAAAACATGTTACCCCAGGAAAGGGGCTTCATTCCTGGGTAAAGCACCTCCACAACGCCACCCTGGAACACTCTGCACCCTCCTGCAGCTCATCTCCCCCAATATGTGGGCTTAAAGCAGGCTGAAAGGCAAGTGATATTGAGGTCGTAACACCAAAAACATGTTACCCCAGGAAAGGGGCTTCATTCCTGGGTAAAGCACCTCCACAACGCCACCCTGGAACACTCTGCACCCTCCTGCAGCTCATCTCCCCCAATATGTGGGCTTAAAGCAGGCTGAAAGGCAAGTGATATTGAGGTCGTAACACCAAAAACATGTTACCCCAGGAAAGGGGCTTCATTCCTGGGTAAACGACATCCAGACCGCCTCCCTGGACCTCCCTGGACCACCCTCCATCTCCCCCCAATATGTGCGCTTAAAGCAGGACGAAAAACAGGTCGTAAACGGGTAATAACATCAAATACGTGTTACCCCAGGAAAGAGGCTTCATTCCTGGGTAAAGGACCGACAGACCGCCTCCCTGGACCTCCCTGGACCAGCCTGGACCACCCTGCATCTCCCCCCCAAAATATGGGCTCAAAGCAGGCTGAAAAACAGGTCGTAAAGGGGTAATAACACCAAAAACGTGTTACCCCAGGAAAGGGGCTTCATTCCTGGGTAAACGACCTCCAGACCGCCTCCCTGGACCACCCTGCACCACCCTCCATCTCCCCCCAATATGTGTGCTTAAAGCAGGCTGAAAAACAGGTAATAAGGGGTAATAACACCAAAAACGTGTTACCCCACCAAACAGGCTTCATTCCTGGGTAAAGCACCTCCACAACGCCACCCTGGAACACTCTGCACCCTCCTGCAGCTCATCTCCCCCAATATGTGGGCTTAAAGCAGGCTGAAAGGCAAGTGATATTGAGGTCGTAACACCAAAAACATGTTACCCCAGGAAAGGGGCTTCATTCCTGGGTAAAGCACCTCCACAACGCCACCCTGGAACACTCTGCACCCTCCTGCAGCTCATCTCCCCCAATATGTGGGCTTAAAGCAGGCTGAAAGGCAAGTGATATTGAGGTCGTAACACCAAAAACATGTTACCCCAGGAAAGGGGCTTCATTCCTGGGTAAAGCACCTCCACAACGCCACCCTGGAACACTCTGCACCCTCCTGCAGCTCATCTCCCCCAATATGTGGGCTTAAAGCAGGCTGAAAGGCAAGTGATATTGAGGTCGTAACACCAAAAACATGTTACCCCAGGAAAGGGGCTTCATTCCTGGGTAAAGCACCTCCACAACGCCACCCTGGAACACTCTGCACCCTCCTGCAGCTCATCTCCCCCAATATGTGGGCTTAAAGCAGGCTGAAAGGCAAGTGATATTGAGGTCGTAACACCAAAAACATGTTACCCCAGGAAAGGGGCTTCATTCCTGGGTAAACGACATCCAGACCGCCTCCCTGGACCTCCCTGGACCACCCTCCATCTCCCCCCAATATGTGCGCTTAAAGCAGGACGAAAAACAGGTCGTAAACGGGTAATAACATCAAATACGTGTTACCCCAGGAAAGAGGCTTCATTCCTGGGTAAAGGACCGACAGACCGCCTCCCTGGACCTCCCTGGACCAGCCTGGACCACCCTGCATCTCCCCCCCAAAATATGGGCTCAAAGCAGGCTGAAAAACAGGTCGTAAAGGGGTAATAACACCAAAAACGTGTTACCCCAGGAAAGGGGCTTCATTCCTGGGTAAACGACCTCCAGACCGCCTCCCTGGACCTCCCTGGACCACCCTGCACCACCCTCCATCTCCCCCCAATATGTGTGCTTAAAGCAGGCTGAAAAACAGGTAATAAGGGGTAATAACACCAAAAACGTGTTACCCCACCAAACAGGCTTCATTCCTGGGTAAAGCACCTCCACAACGCCACCCTGGAACACTCTGCACCCTCCTGCAGCTCATCTCCCCCAATATGTGGGCTTAAAGCAGGCTGAAAGGCAAGTGATATTGAGGTCGTAACACCAAAAACATGTTACCCCAGGAAAGGGGCTTCATTCCTGGGTAAAGCACCTCCACAACGCCACCCTGGAACACTCTGCACCCTCCTGCAGCTCATCTCCCCCAATATGTGGGCTTAAAGCAGGCTGAAAGGCAAGTGATATTGAGGTCGTAACACCAAAAACATGTTACCCCAGGAAAGGGGCTTCATTCCTGGGTAAAGCACCTCCACAACGCCACCCTGGAACACTCTGCACCCTCCTGCAGCTCATCTCCCCCAATATGTGGGCTTAAAGCAGGCTGAAAGGCAAGTGATATTGAGGTCGTAACACCAAAAACATGTTACCCCAGGAAAGGGGCTTCATTCCTGGGTAAACGACATCCAGACCGCCTCCCTGGACCTCCCTGGACCACCCTCCATCTCCCCCCAATATGTGCGCTTAAAGCAGGACGAAAAACAGGTCGTAAACGGGTAATAACATCAAATACGTGTTACCCCAGGAAAGAGGCTTCATTCCTGGGTAAAGGACCGACAGACCGCCTCCCTGGACCTCCCTGGACCAGCCTGGACCACCCTGCATCTCCCCCCCAAAATATGGGCTCAAAGCAGGCTGAAAAACAGGTCGTAAAGGGGTAATAACACCAAAAACGTGTTACCCCAGGAAAGGGGCTTCATTCCTGGGTAAACGACCTCCAGACCGCCTCCCTGGACCACCCTGCACCACCCTCCATCTCCCCCCAATATGTGTGCTTAAAGCAGGCTGAAAAACAGGTAATAAGGGGTAATAACACCAAAAACGTGTTACCCCACCAAACAGGCTTCATTCCTGGGTAAAGCACCTCCACAACGCCACCCTGGAACACTCTGCACCCTCCTGCAGCTCATCTCCCCCAATATGTGGGCTTAAAGCAGGCTGAAAGGCAAGTGATATTGAGGTCGTAACACCAAAAACATGTTACCCCAGGAAAGGGGCTTCATTCCTGGGTAAACGACATCCAGACCGCCTCCCTGGACCTCCCTGGACCACCCTCCATCTCCCCCCAATATGTGCGCTTAAAGCAGGACGAAAAACAGGTCGTAAACGGGTAATAACATCAAATACGTGTTACCCCAGGAAAGAGGCTTCATTCCTGGGTAAAGCACCTCCACAACGCCACCCTGGAACACTCTGCACCCTCCTGCAGCTCATCTCCCCCAATATGTGGGCTTAAAGCAGGCTGAAAGGCAAGTGATATTGAGGTCGTAACACCAAAAACATGTTACCCCAGGAAAGGGGCTTCATTCCTGGGTAAAGCACCTCCACAACGCCACCCTGGAACACTCTGCACCCTCCTGCAGCTCATCTCCCCCAATATGTGGGCTTAAAGCAGGCTGAAAGGCAAGTGATATTGAGGTCGTAACACCAAAAACATGTTACCCCAGGAAAGGGGCTTCATTCCTGGGTAAACGACATCCAGACCGCCTCCCTGGACCTCCCTGGTCCACCCTCCATCTCCCCCCAATATGTGCGCTTAAAGCAGGACGAAAAACAGGTCGTAAACGGGTAATAACATCAAATACGTGTTACCCCAGGAAAGAGGCTTCATTCCTGGGTAAAGGACCGACAGACCGCCTCCCTGGACCTCCCTGGACCAGCCTGGACCACCCTGCATCTCCCCCCCAAAATATGGGCTCAAAGCAGGCTGAAAAACAGGTCGTAAAGGGGTAATAACACCAAAAACGTGTTACCCCAGGAAAGGGGCTTCATTCCTGGGTAAACGACCTCCAGACCGCCTCCCTGGACCTCCCTGGACCACCCTGCACCACCCTCCATCTCCCCCCAATATGTGTGCTTAAAGCAGGCTGAAAAACAGGTAATAAGGGGTAATAACACCAAAAACGTGTTACCCCACCAAACAGGCTTCATTCCTGGGTAAAGCACCTCCACAACGCCACCCTGGAACACTCTGCACCCTCCTGCAGCTCATCTCCCCCAATATGTGGGCTTAAAGCAGGCTGAAAGGCAAGTGATATTGAGGTCGTAACACCAAAAACATGTTACCCCAGGAAAGGGGCTTCATTCCTGGGTAAACGACATCCAGACCGCCTCCCTGGACCTCCCTGGACCACCCTCCATCTCCCCCCAATATGTGCGCTTAAAGCAGGACGAAAAACAGGTCGTAAACGGGTAATAACATCAAATACGTGTTACCCCAGGAAAGAGGCTTCATTCCTGGGTAAAGGACCGACAGACCGCCTCCCTGGACCTCCCTGGACCAGCCTGGACCACCCTGCATCTCCCCCCCAAAATATGGGCTCAAAGCAGGCTGAAAAACAGGTCGTAAAGGGGTAATAACACCAAAAACGTGTTACCCCAGGAAAGGGGCTTCATTCCTGGGTAAACGACCTCCAGACCGCGTCCCTGGACCACCCTGCACCACCCTCCATCTCCCCCCAATATGTGTGCTTAAAGCAGGCTGAAAAACAGGTAATAAGGGGTAATAACACCAAAAACGTGTTACCCCACCAAACAGGCTTCATTCCTGGGTAAAGCACCTCCACAACGCCACCCTGGAACACTCTGCACCCTCCTGCAGCTCATCTCCCCCAATATGTGGGCTTAAAGCAGGCTGAAAGGCAAGTGATATTGAGGTCGTAACACCAAAAACATGTTACCCCAGGAAAGGGGCTTCATTCCTGGGTAAACGACATCCAGACCGCCTCCCTGGACCTCCCTGGACCACCCTCCATCTCCCCCCAATATGTGCGCTTAAAGCAGGACGAAAAACAGGTCGTAAACGGGTAATAACATCAAATACGTGTTACCCCAGGAAAGAGGCTTCATTCCTGGGTAAAGCACCTCCACAACGCCACCCTGGAACACTCTGCACCCTCCTGCAGCTCATCTCCCCCAATATGTGGGCTTAAAGCAGGCTGAAAGGCAAGTGATATTGAGGTCGTAACACCAAAAACATGTTACCCCAGGAAAGGGGCTTCATTCCTGGGTAAAGCACCTCCACAACGCCACCCTGGAACACTCTGCACCCTCCTGCAGCTCATCTCCCCCAATATGTGGGCTTAAAGCAGGCTGAAAGGCAAGTGATATTGAGGTCGTAACACCAAAAACATGTTACCCCAGGAAAGGGGCTTCATTCCTGGGTAAACGACATCCAGACCGCCTCCCTGGACCTCCCTGGACCAGCCTGGACCACCCTGCATCTCCCCCCCAAAATATGGGCTCAAAGCAGGCTGAAAAACAGGTCGTAAAGGGGTAATAACACCAAAAACGTGTTACCCCAGGAAAGGGGCTTCATTCCTGGGTAAACGACCTCCAGACCGCCTCCCTGGACCTCCCTGGACCACCCTGCACCACCCTCCATCTCCCCCCAATATGTGTGCTTAAAGCAGGCTGAAAAACAGGTAATAAGGGGTAATAACACCAAAAACGTGTTACCCCACCAAACAGGCTTCATTCCTGGGTAAAGCACCTCCACAACGCCACCCTGGAACACTCTGCACCCTCCTGCAGCTCATCTCCCCCAATATGTGGGCTTAAAGCAGGCTGAAAGGCAAGTGATATTGAGGTCGTAACACCAAAAACATGTTACCCCAGGAAAGGGGCTTCATTCCTGGGTAAAGCACCTCCACAACGCCACCCTGGAACACTCTGCACCCTCCTGCAGCTCATCTCCCCCAATATGTGGGCTTAAAGCAGGCTGAAAGGCAAGTGATATTGAGGTCGTAACACCAAAAACATGTTACCCCAGGAAAGGGGCTTCATTCCTGGGTAAAGCACCTCCACAACGCCACCCTGGAACACTCTGCACCCTCCTGCAGCTCATCTCCCCCAATATGTGGGCTTAAAGCAGGCTGAAAGGCAAGTGATATTGAGGTCGTAACACCAAAAACATGTTACCCCAGGAAAGGGGCTTCATTCCTGGGTAAAGCACCTCCACAACGCCACCCTGGAACACTCTGCACCCTCCTGCAGCTCATCTCCCCCAATATGTGGGCTTAAAGCAGGCTGAAAGGCAAGTGATATTGAGGTCGTAACACCAAAAACATGTTACCCCAGGAAAGGGGCTTCATTCCTGGGTAAAGCACCTCCACAACGCCACCCTGGAACACTCTGCACCCTCCTGCAGCTCATCTCCCCCAATATGTGGGCTTAAAGCAGGCTGAAAGGCAAGTGATATTGAGGTCGTAACACCAAAAACATGTTACCCCAGGAAAGGGGCTTCATTCCTGGGTAAACGACATCCAGACCGCCTCCCTGGACCTCCCTGGACCACCCTCCATCTCCCCCCAATATGTGCGCTTAAAGCAGGACGAAAAACAGGTCGTAAACGGGTAATAACATCAAATACGTGTTACCCCAGGAAAGAGGCTTCATTCCTGGGTAAAGGACCGACAGACCGCCTCCCTGGACCTCCCTGGACCAGCCTGGACCACCCTGCATCTCCCCCCCAAAATATGGGCTCAAAGCAGGCTGAAAAACAGGTCGTAAAGGGGTAATAACACCAAAAACGTGTTACCCCAGGAAAGGGGCTTCATTCCTGGGTAAACGACCTCCAGACCGCCTCCCTGGACCACCCTGCACCACCCTCCATCTCCCCCCAATATGTGTGCTTAAAGCAGGCTGAAAAACAGGTAATAAGGGGTAATAACACCAAAAACGTGTTACCCCACCAAACAGGCTTCATTCCTGGGTAAAGCACCTCCACAACGCCACCCTGGAACACTCTGCACCCTCCTGCAGCTCATCTCCCCCAATATGTGGGCTTAAAGCAGGCTGAAAGGCAAGTGATATTGAGGTCGTAACACCAAAAACATGTTACCCCAGGAAAGGGGCTTCATTCCTGGGTAAACGACATCCAGACCGCCTCCCTGGACCTCCCTGGACCACCCTCCATCTCCCCCCAATATGTGCGCTTAAAGCAGGACGAAAAACAGGTCGTAAACGGGTAATAACATCAAATACGTGTTACCCCAGGAAAGAGGCTTCATTCCTGGGTAAAGCACCTCCACAACGCCACCCTGGAACACTCTGCACCCTCCTGCAGCTCATCTCCCCCAATATGTGGGCTTAAAGCAGGCTGAAAGGCAAGTGATATTGAGGTCGTAACACCAAAAACATGTTACCCCAGGAAAGGGGCTTCATTCCTGGGTAAACGACATCCAGACCGCCTCCCTGGACCTCCCTGGACCACCCTCCATCTCCCCCCAATATGTGCGCTTAAAGCAGGACGAAAAACAGGTCGTAAACGGGTAATAACATCAAATACGTGTTACCCCAGGAAAGAGGCTTCATTCCTGGGTAAAGGACCGACAGACCGCCTCCCTGGACCTCCCTGGACCAGCCTGGACCACCCTGCATCTCCCCCCCAAAATATGGGCTCAAAGCAGGCTGAAAAACAGGTCGTAAAGGGGTAATAACACCAAAAACGTGTTACCCCAGGAAAGGGGCTTCATTCCTGGGTAAACGACCTCCAGACCGCCTCCCTGGACCTCCCTGGACCACCCTGCACCACCCTCCATCTCCCCCCAATATGTGTGCTTAAAGCAGGCTGAAAAACAGGTAATAAGGGGTAATAACACCAAAAACGTGTTACCCCACCAAACAGGCTTCATTCCTGGGTAAAGCACCTCCACAACGCCACCCTGGAACACTCTGCACCCTCCTGCAGCTCATCTCCCCCAATATGTGGGCTTAAAGCAGGCTGAAAGGCAAGTGATATTGAGGTCGTAACACCAAAAACATGTTACCCCAGGAAAGGGGCTTCATTCCTGGGTAAAGCACCTCCACAACGCCACCCTGGAACACTCTGCACCCTCCTGCAGCTCATCTCCCCCAATATGTGGGCTTAAAGCAGGCTGAAAGGCAAGTGATATTGAGGTCGTAACACCAAAAACATGTTACCCCAGGAAAGGGGCTTCATTCCTGGGTAAAGCACCTCCACAACGCCACCCTGGAACACTCTGCACCCTCCTGCAGCTCATCTCCCCCAATATGTGGGCTTAAAGCAGGCTGAAAGGCAAGTGATATTGAGGTCGTAACACCAAATACATGTTACCCCAGGAAAGGGGCTTCATTCCTGGGTAAACGACATCCAGACCGCCTCCCTGGACCTCCCTGGACCACCCTCCATCTCCCCCCAATATGTGCGCTTAAAGCAGGACGAAAAACAGGTCGTAAACGGGTAATAACATCAAATACGTGTTACCCCAGGAAAGAGGCTTCATTCCTGGGTAAAGGACCGACAGACCGCCTCCCTGGACCTCCCTGGACCAGCCTGGACCACCCTGCATCTCCCCCCCAAAATATGGGCTCAAAGCAGGCTGAAAAACAGGTCGTAAAGGGGTAATAACACCAAAAACGTGTTACCCCAGGAAAGGGGCTTCATTCCTGGGTAAACGACCTCCAGACCGCCTCCCTGGACCACCCTGCACCACCCTCCATCTCCCCCCAATATGTGTGCTTAAAGCAGGCTGAAAAACAGGTAATAAGGGGTAATAACACCAAAAACGTGTTACCCCACCAAACAGGCTTCATTCCTGGGTAAAGCACCTCCACAACGCCACCCTGGAACACTCTGCACCCTCCTGCAGCTCATCTCCCCCAATATGTGGGCTTAAAGCAGGCTGAAAGGCAAGTGATATTGAGGTCGTAACACCAAAAACATGTTACCCCAGGAAAGGGGCTTCATTCCTGGGTAAACGACATCCAGACCGCCTCCCTGGACCTCCCTGGACCACCCTCCATCTCCCCCCAATATGTGCGCTTAAAGCAGGACGAAAAACAGGTCGTAAACGGGTAATAACATCAAATACGTGTTACCCCAGGAAAGAGGCTTCATTCCTGGGTAAAGGACCGACAGACCGCCTCCCTGGACCTCCCTGGACCAGCCTGGACCACCCTGCATCTCCCCCCCAAAATATGGGCTCAAAGCAGGCTGAAAAACAGGTCGTAAAGGGGTAATAACACCAAAAACGTGTTACCCCAGGAAAGGGGCTTCATTCCTGGGTAAACAACCTCCAGACCGCCTCCCTGGACCACCCTGCACCACCCTCCATCTCCCCCCAATATGTGTGCTTAAAGCAGGCTGAAAAACAGGTAATAAGGGGTAATAACACCAAAAACGTGTTACCCCACCAAACAGGCTTCATTCCTGGGTAAAGCACCTCCACAACGCCACCCTGGAACACTCTGCACCCTCCTGCAGCTCATCTCCCCCAATATGTGGGCTTAAAGCAGGCTGAAAGGCAAGTGATATTGAGGTCGTAACACCAAAAACATGTTACCCCAGGAAAGGGGCTTCATTCCTGGGTAAACGACATCCAGACCGCCTCCCTGGACCTCCCTGGACCACCCTCCATCTCCCCCCAATATGTGCGCTTAAAGCAGGACGAAAAACAGGTCGTAAACGGGTAATAACATCAAATACGTGTTACCCCAGGAAAGAGGCTTCATTCCTGGGTAAAGCACCTCCACAACGCCACCCTGGAACACTCTGCACCCTCCTGCAGCTCATCTCCCCCAATATGTGGGCTTAAAGCAGGCTGAAAGGCAAGTGATATTGAGGTCGTAACACCAAAAACATGTTACCCCAGGAAAGGGGCTTCATTCCTGGGTAAAGCACCTCCACAACGCCACCCTGGAACACTCTGCACCCTCCTGCAGCTCATCTCCCCCAATATGTGGGCTTAAAGCAGGCTGAAAGGCAAGTGATATTGAGGTCGTAACACCAAAAACATGTTACCCCAGGAAAGGGGCTTCATTCCTGGGTAAACGACATCCAGACCGCCTCCCTGGACCTCCCTGGTCCACCCTCCATCTCCCCCCAATATGTGCGCTTAAAGCAGGACGAAAAACAGGTCGTAAACGGGTAATAACATCAAATACGTGTTACCCCAGGAAAGAGGCTTCATTCCTGGGTAAAGGACCGACAGACCGCCTCCCTGGACCTCCCTGGACCAGCCTGGACCACCCTGCATCTCCCCCCCAAAATATGGGCTCAAAGCAGGCTGAAAAACAGGTCGTAAAGGGGTAATAACACCAAAAACGTGTTACCCCAGGAAAGGGGCTTCATTCCTGGGTAAACGACCTCCAGACCGCCTCCCTGGACCTCCCTGGACCACCCTGCACCACCCTCCATCTCCCCCCAATATGTGTGCTTAAAGCAGGCTGAAAAACAGGTAATAAGGGGTAATAACACCAAAAACGTGTTACCCCACCAAACAGGCTTCATTCCTGGGTAAAGCACCTCCACAACGCCACCCTGGAACACTCTGCACCCTCCTGCAGCTCATCTCCCCCAATATGTGGGCTTAAAGCAGGCTGAAAGGCAAGTGATATTGAGGTCGTAACACCAAAAACATGTTACCCCAGGAAAGGGGCTTCATTCCTGGGTAAAGCACCTCCACAACGCCACCCTGGAACACTCTGCACCCTCCTGCAGCTCATCTCCCCCAATATGTGGGCTTAAAGCAGGCTGAAAGGAAAGTGATATTGAGGTCGTAACACCAAAAACATGTTACCCCAGGAAAGGGGCTTCATTCCTGGGTAAACGACATCCAGACCGCCTCCCTGGACCTCCCTGGACCACCCTCCATCTCCCCCCAATATGTGCGCTTAAAGCAGGACGAAAAACAGGTCGTAAACGGGTAATAACATCAAATACGTGTTACCCCAGGAAAGAGGCTTCATTCCTGGGTAAAGCACCTCCACAACGCCACCCTGGAACACTCTGCACCCTCCTGCAGCTCATCTCCCCCAATATGTGGGCTTAAAGCAGGCTGAAAGGCAAGTGATATTGAGGTCGTAACACCAAAAACATGTTACCCCAGGAAAGGGGCTTCATTCCTGGGTAAAGCACCTCCACAACGCCACCCTGGAACACTCTGCACCCTCCTGCAGCTCATCTCCCCCAATATGTGGGCTTAAAGCAGGCTGAAAGGCAAGTGATATTGAGGTCGTAACACCAAAAACATGTTACCCCAGGAAAGGGGCTTCATTCCTGGGTAAACGACATCCAGACCGCCTCCCTGGACCTCCCTGGACCACCCTCCATCTCCCCCCAATATGTGCGCTTAAAGCAGGACGAAAAACAGGTCGTAAACGGGTAATAACATCAAATACGTGTTACCCCAGGAAAGAGGCTTCATTCCTGGGTAAAGGACCGACAGACCGCCTCCCTGGACCTCCCTGGACCAGCCTGGACCACCCTGCATCTCCCCCCCAAAATATGGGCTCAAAGCAGGCTGAAAAACAGGTCGTAAAGGGGTAATAACACCAAAAACGTGTTACCCCAGGAAAGGGGCTTCATTCCTGGGTAAACGACCTCCAGACCGCCTCCCTGGACCACCCTGCACCACCCTCCATCTCCCCCCAATATGTGTGCTTAAAGCAGGCTGAAAAACAGGTAATAAGGGGTAATAACACCAAAAACGTGTTACCCCACCAAACAGGCTTCATTCCTGGGTAAAGCACCTCCACAACGCCACCCTGGAACACTCTGCACCCTCCTGCAGCTCATCTCCCCCAATATGTGGGCTTAAAGCAGGCTGAAAGGCAAGTGATATTGAGGTCGTAACACCAAAAACATGTTACCCCAGGAAAGGGGCTTCATTCCTGGGTAAACGACATCCAGACCGCCTCCCTGGACCTCCCTGGACCACCCTCCATCTCCCCCCAATATGTGCGCTTAAAGCAGGACGAAAAACAGGTCGTAAACGGGTAATAACATCAAATACGTGTTACCCCAGGAAAGAGGCTTCATTCCTGGGTAAAGCACCTCCACAACGCCACCCTGGAACACTCTGCACCCTCCTGCAGCTCATCTCCCCCAATATGTGGGCTTAAAGCAGGCTGAAAGGCAAGTGATATTGAGGTCGTAACACCAAAAACATGTTACCCCAGGAAAGGGGCTTCATTCCTGGGTAAAGCACCTCCACAACGCCACCCTGGAACACTCTGCACCCTCCTGCAGCTCATCTCCCCCAATATGTGGGCTTAAAGCAGGCTGAAAGGCAAGTGATATTGAGGTCGTAACACCAAAAACATGTTACCCCAGGAAAGGGGCTTCATTCCTGGGTAAACGACATCCAGACCGCCTCCCTGGACCTCCCTGGACCACCCTCCATCTCCCCCCAATATGTGCGCTTAAAGCAGGACGAAAAACAGGTCGTAAACGGGTAATAACATCAAATACGTGTTACCCCAGGAAAGAGGCTTCATTCCTGGGTAAAGGACCGACAGACCGCCTCCCTGGACCTCCCTGGACCAGCCTGGACCACCCTGCATCTCCCCCCCAAAATATGGGCTCAAAGCAGGCTGAAAAACAGGTCGTAAAGGGGTAATAACACCAAAAACGTGTTACCCCAGGAAAGGGGCTTCATTCCTGGGTAAACGACCTCCAGACCGCCTCCCTGGACCTCCCTGGACCACCCTGCACCACCCTCCATCTCCCCCCAATATGTGTGCTTAAAGCAGGCTGAAAAACAGGTAATAAGGGGTAATAACACCAAAAACGTGTTACCCCACCAAACAGGCTTCATTCCTGGGTAAAGCACCTCCACAACGCCACCCTGGAACACTCTGCACCCTCCTGCAGCTCATCTCCCCCAATATGTGGGCTTAAAGCAGGCTGAAAGGCAAGTGATATTGAGGTCGTAACACCAAAAACATGTTACCCCAGGAAAGGGGCTTCATTCCTGGGTAAAGCACCTCCACAACGCCACCCTGGAACACTCTGCACCCTCCTGCAGCTCATCTCCCCCAATATGTGGGCTTAAAGCAGGCTGAAAGGCAAGTGATATTGAGGTCGTAACACCAAAAACATGTTACCCCAGGAAAGGGGCTTCATTCCTGGGTAAAGCACCTCCACAACGCCACCCTGGAACACTCTGCACCCTCCTGCAGCTCATCTCCCCCAATATGTGGGCTTAAAGCAGGCTGAAAGGCAAGTGATATTGAGGTCGTAACACCAAAAACATGTTACCCCAGGAAAGGGGCTTCATTCCTGGGTAAAGCACCTCCACAACGCCACCCTGGAACACTCTGCACCCTCCTGCAGCTCATCTCCCCCAATATGTGGGCTTAAAGCAGGCTGAAAGGCAAGTGATATTGAGGTCGTAACACCAAAAACATGTTACCCCAGGAAAGGGGCTTCATTCCTGGGTAAACGACATCCAGACCGCCTCCCTGGACCTCCCTGGACCACCCTCCATCTCCCCCCAATATGTGCGCTTAAAGCAGGACGAAAAACAGGTCGTAAACGGGTAATAACATCAAATACGTGTTACCCCAGGAAAGAGGCTTCATTCCTGGGTAAAGGACCGACAGACCGCCTCCCTGGACCTCCCTGGACCAGCCTGGACCACCCTGCATCTCCCCCCCAAAATATGGGCTCAAAGCAGGCTGAAAAACAGGTCGTAAAGGGGTAATAACACCAAAAACGTGTTACCCCAGGAAAGGGGCTTCATTCCTGGGTAAACGACCTCCAGACCGCCTCCCTGGACCTCCCTGGACCACCCTGCACCACCCTCCATCTCCCCCCAATATGTGTGCTTAAAGCAGGCTGAAAAACAGGTAATAAGGGGTAATAACACCAAAAACGTGTTACCCCACCAAACAGGCTTCATTCCTGGGTAAAGCACCTCCACAACGCCACCCTGGAACACTCTGCACCCTCCTGCAGCTCATCTCCCCCAATATGTGGGCTTAAAGCAGGCTGAAAGGCAAGTGATATTGAGGTCGTAACACCAAAAACATGTTACCCCAGGAAAGGGGCTTCATTCCTGGGTAAACGACATCCAGACCGCCTCCCTGGACCTCCCTGGACCACCCTCCATCTCCCCCCAATATGTGCGCTTAAAGCAGGACGAAAAACAGGTCGTAAACGGGTAATAACATCAAATACGTGTTACCCCAGGAAAGAGGCTTCATTCCTGGGTAAAGGACCGACAGACCGCCTCCCTGGACCTCCCTGGACCAGCCTGGACCACCCTGCATCTCCCCCCCAAAATATGGGCTCAAAGCAGGCTGAAAAACAGGTCGTAAAGGGGTAATAACACCAAAAACGTGTTACCCCAGGAAAGGGGCTTCATTCCTGGGTAAACGACCTCCAGACCGCCTCCCTGGACCACCCTGCACCACCCTCCATCTCCCCCCAATATGTGTGCTTAAAGCAGGCTGAAAAACAGGTAATAAGGGGTAATAACACCAAAAACGTGTTACCCCACCAAACAGGCTTCATTCCTGGGTAAAGCACCTCCACAACGCCACCCTGGAACACTCTGCACCCTCCTGCAGCTCATCTCCCCCAATATGTGGGCTTAAAGCAGGCTGAAAGGCAAGTGATATTGAGGTCGTAACACCAAAAACATGTTACCCCAGGAAAGGGGCTTCATTCCTGGGTAAAGCACCTCCACAACGCCACCCTGGAACACTCTGCACCCTCCTGCAGCTCATCTCCCCCAATATGTGGGCTTAAAGCAGGCTGAAAGGCAAGTGATATTGAGGTCGTAACACCAAAAACATGTTACCCCAGGAAAGGGGCTTCATTCCTGGGTAAAGCACCTCCACAACGCCACCCTGGAACACTCTGCACCCTCCTGCAGCTCATCTCCCCCAATATGTGGGCTTAAAGCAGGCTGAAAGGCAAGTGATATTGAGGTCGTAACACCAAAAACATGTTACCCCAGGAAAGGGGCTTCATTCCTGGGTAAAGCACCTCCACAACGCCACCCTGGAACACTCTGCACCCTCCTGCAGCTCATCTCCCCCAATATGTGGGCTTAAAGCAGGCTGAAAGGCAAGTGATATTGAGGTCGTAACACCAAAAACATGTTACCCCAGGAAAGGGGCTTCATTCCTGGGTAAAGCACCTCCACAACGCCACCCTGGAACACTCTGCACCCTCCTGCAGCTCATCTCCCCCAATATGTGGGCTTAAAGCAGGCTGAAAGGCAAGTGATATTGAGGTCGTAACACCAAAAACATGTTACCCCAGGAAAGGGGCTTCATTCCTGGGTAAACGACATCCAGACCGCCTCCCTGGACCTCCCTGGACCACCCTCCATCTCCCCCCAATATGTGCGCTTAAAGCAGGACGAAAAACAGGTCGTAAACGGGTAATAACATCAAATACGTGTTACCCCAGGAAAGAGGCTTCATTCCTGGGTAAAGGACCGACAGACCGCCTCCCTGGACCTCCCTGGACCAGCCTGGACCACCCTGCATCTCCCCCCCAAAATATGGGCTCAAAGCAGGCTGAAAAACAGGTCGTAAAGGGGTAATAACACCAAAAACGTGTTACCCCAGGAAAGGGGCTTCATTCCTGGGTAAACGACCTCCAGACCGCCTCCCTGGACCACCCTGCACCACCCTCCATCTCCCCCCAATATGTGTGCTTAAAGCAGGCTGAAAAACAGGTAATAAGGGGTAATAACACCAAAAACGTGTTACCCCACCAAACAGGCTTCATTCCTGGGTAAAGCACCTCCACAACGCCACCCTGGAACACTCTGCACCCTCCTGCAGCTCATCTCCCCCAATATGTGGGCTTAAAGCAGGCTGAAAGGCAAGTGATATTGAGGTCGTAACACCAAAAACATGTTACCCCAGGAAAGGGGCTTCATTCCTGGGTAAAGCACCTCCACAACGCCACCCTGGAACACTCTGCACCCTCCTGCAGCTCATCTCCCCCAATATGTGGGCTTAAAGCAGGCTGAAAGGCAAGTGATATTGAGGTCGTAACACCAAAAACATGTTACCCCAGGAAAGGGGCTTCATTCCTGGGTAAAGCACCTCCACAACGCCACCCTGGAACACTCTGCACCCTCCTGCAGCTCATCTCCCCCAATATGTGGGCTTAAAGCAGGCTGAAAGGCAAGTGATATTGAGGTCGTAACACCAAAAACATGTTACCCCAGGAAAGGGGCTTCATTCCTGGGTAAAGCACCTCCACAACGCCACCCTGGAACACTCTGCACCCTCCTGCAGCTCATCTCTACCAATATGTGGGCTTAAAGCAGGCTGAAAGGCAAGTGATATTGAGGTCGTAACACCAAAAACATGTTACCCCAGGAAAGGGGCTTCATTCCTGGGTAAAGCACCTCCACAACGCCACCCTGGAACACTCTGCACCCTCCTGCAGCTCATCTCCCCCAATATGTGGGCTTAAAGCAGGCTGAAAGGCAAGTGATATTGAGGTCGTAACACCAAAAACATGTTACCCCAGGAAAGGGGCTTCATTCCTGGGTAAAGCACCTCCACAACGCCACCCTGGAACACTCTGCACCCTCCTGCAGCTCATCTCCCCCAATATGTGGGCTTAAAGCAGGCTGAAAGGCAAGTGATATTGAGGTCGTAACACCAAAAACATGTTACCCCAGGAAAGGGGCTTCATTCCTGGGTAAACGACATCCAGACCGCCTCCCTGGACCTCCCTGGACCACCCTCCATCTCCCCCCAATATGTGCGCTTAAAGCAGGACGAAAAACAGGTCGTAAACGGGTAATAACATCAAATACGTGTTACCCCAGGAAAGAGGCTTCATTCCTGGGTAAAGGACCGACAGACCGCCTCCCTGGACCTCCCTGGACCAGCCTGGACCACCCTGCATCTCCCCCCCAAAATATGGGCTCAAAGCAGGCTGAAAAACAGGTCGTAAAGGGGTAATAACACCAAAAACGTGTTACCCCAGGAAAGGGGCTTCATTCCTGGGTAAACGACCTCCAGACCGCCTCCCTGGACCACCCTGCACCACCCTCCATCTCCCCCCAATATGTGTGCTTAAAGCAGGCTGAAAAACAGGTAATAAGGGGTAATAACACCAAAAACGTGTTACCCCACCAAACAGGCTTCATTCCTGGGTAAAGCACCTCCACAACGCCACCCTGGAACACTCTGCACCCTCCTGCAGCTCATCTCCCCCAATATGTGGGCTTAAAGCAGGCTGAAAGGCAAGTGATATTGAGGTCGTAACACCAAAAACATGTTACCCCAGGAAAGGGGCTTCATTCCTGGGTAAACGACATCCAGACCGCCTCCCTGGACCTCCCTGGACCACCCTCCATCTCCCCCCAATATGTGCGCTTAAAGCAGGACGAAAAACAGGTCGTAAACGGGTAATAACATCAAATACGTGTTACCCCAGGAAAGAGGCTTCATTCCTGGGTAAAGGACCGACAGACCGCCTCCCTGGACCTCCCTGGACCAGCCTGGACCACCCTGCATCTCCCCCCCAAAATATGGGCTCAAAGCAGGCTGAAAAACAGGTCGTAAAGGGGTAATAACACCAAAAACGTGTTACCCCAGGAAAGGGGCTTCATTCCTGGGTAAACAACCTCCAGACCGCCTCCCTGGACCACCCTGCACCACCCTCCATCTCCCCCCAATATGTGTGCTTAAAGCAGGCTGAAAAACAGGTAATAAGGGGTAATAACACCAAAAACGTGTTACCCCACCAAACAGGCTTCATTCCTGGGTAAAGCACCTCCACAACGCCACCCTGGAACACTCTGCACCCTCCTGCAGCTCATCTCCCCCAATATGTGGGCTTAAAGCAGGCTGAAAGGCAAGTGATATTGAGGTCGTAACACCAAAAACATGTTACCCCAGGAAAGGGGCTTCATTCCTGGGTAAACGACATCCAGACCGCCTCCCTGGACCTCCCTGGACCACCCTCCATCTCCCCCCAATATGTGCGCTTAAAGCAGGACGAAAAACAGGTCGTAAACGGGTAATAACATCAAATACGTGTTACCCCAGGAAAGAGGCTTCATTCCTGGGTAAAGCACCTCCACAACGCCACCCTGGAACACTCTGCACCCTCCTGCAGCTCATCTCCCCCAATATGTGGGCTTAAAGCAGGCTGAAAGGCAAGTGATATTGAGGTCGTAACACCAAAAACATGTTACCCCAGGAAAGGGGCTTCATTCCTGGGTAAAGCACCTCCACAACGCCACCCTGGAACACTCTGCACCCTCCTGCAGCTCATCTCCCCCAATATGTGGGCTTAAAGCAGGCTGAAAGGCAAGTGATATTGAGGTCGTAACACCAAAAACATGTTACCCCAGGAAAGGGGCTTCATTCCTGGGTAAACGACATCCAGACCGCCTCCCTGGACCTCCCTGGTCCACCCTCCATCTCCCCCCAATATGTGCGCTTAAAGCAGGACGAAAAACAGGTCGTAAACGGGTAATAACATCAAATACGTGTTACCCCAGGAAAGAGGCTTCATTCCTGGGTAAAGGACCGACAGACCGCCTCCCTGGACCTCCCTGGACCAGCCTGGACCACCCTGCATCTCCCCCCCAAAATATGGGCTCAAAGCAGGCTGAAAAACAGGTCGTAAAGGGGTAATAACACCAAAAACGTGTTACCCCAGGAAAGGGGCTTCATTCCTGGGTAAACGACCTCCAGACCGCCTCCCTGGACCTCCCTGGACCACCCTGCACCACCCTCCATCTCCCCCCAATATGTGTGCTTAAAGCAGGCTGAAAAACAGGTAATAAGGGGTAATAACACCAAAAACGTGTTACCCCACCAAACAGGCTTCATTCCTGGGTAAAGCACCTCCACAACGCCACCCTGGAACACTCTGCACCCTCCTGCAGCTCATCTCCCCCAATATGTGGGCTTAAAGCAGGCTGAAAGGCAAGTGATATTGAGGTCGTAACACCAAAAACATGTTACCCCAGGAAAGGGGCTTCATTCCTGGGTAAAGCACCTCCACAACGCCACCCTGGAACACTCTGCACCCTCCTGCAGCTCATCTCCCCCAATATGTGGGCTTAAAGCAGGCTGAAAGGAAAGTGATATTGAGGTCGTAACACCAAAAACATGTTACCCCAGGAAAGGGGCTTCATTCCTGGGTAAACGACATCCAGACCGCCTCCCTGGACCTCCCTGGACCACCCTCCATCTCCCCCCAATATGTGCGCTTAAAGCAGGACGAAAAACAGGTCGTAAACGGGTAATAACATCAAATACGTGTTACCCCAGGAAAGAGGCTTCATTCCTGGGTAAAGCACCTCCACAACGCCACCCTGGAACACTCTGCACCCTCCTGCAGCTCATCTCCCCCAATATGTGGGCTTAAAGCAGGCTGAAAGGCAAGTGATATTGAGGTCGTAACACCAAAAACATGTTACCCCAGGAAAGGGGCTTCATTCCTGGGTAAAGCACCTCCACAACGCCACCCTGGAACACTCTGCACCCTCCTGCAGCTCATCTCCCCCAATATGTGGGCTTAAAGCAGGCTGAAAGGCAAGTGATATTGAGGTCGTAACACCAAAAACATGTTACCCCAGGAAAGGGGCTTCATTCCTGGGTAAACGACATCCAGACCGCCTCCCTGGACCTCCCTGGACCACCCTCCATCTCCCCCCAATATGTGCGCTTAAAGCAGGACGAAAAACAGGTCGTAAACGGGTAATAACATCAAATACGTGTTACCCCAGGAAAGAGGCTTCATTCCTGGGTAAAGGACCGACAGACCGCCTCCCTGGACCTCCCTGGACCAGCCTGGACCACCCTGCATCTCCCCCCCAAAATATGGGCTCAAAGCAGGCTGAAAAACAGGTCGTAAAGGGGTAATAACACCAAAAACGTGTTACCCCAGGAAAGGGGCTTCATTCCTGGGTAAACGACCTCCAGACCGCCTCCCTGGACCACCCTGCACCACCCTCCATCTCCCCCCAATATGTGTGCTTAAAGCAGGCTGAAAAACAGGTAATAAGGGGTAATAACACCAAAAACGTGTTACCCCACCAAACAGGCTTCATTCCTGGGTAAAGCACCTCCACAACGCCACCCTGGAACACTCTGCACCCTCCTGCAGCTCATCTCCCCCAATATGTGGGCTTAAAGCAGGCTGAAAGGCAAGTGATATTGAGGTCGTAACACCAAAAACATGTTACCCCAGGAAAGGGGCTTCATTCCTGGGTAAACGACATCCAGACCGCCTCCCTGGACCTCCCTGGACCACCCTCCATCTCCCCCCAATATGTGCGCTTAAAGCAGGACGAAAAACAGGTCGTAAACGGGTAATAACATCAAATACGTGTTACCCCAGGAAAGAGGCTTCATTCCTGGGTAAAGCACCTCCACAACGCCACCCTGGAACACTCTGCACCCTCCTGCAGCTCATCTCCCCCAATATGTGGGCTTAAAGCAGGCTGAAAGGCAAGTGATATTGAGGTCGTAACACCAAAAACATGTTACCCCAGGAAAGGGGCTTCATTCCTGGGTAAAGCACCTCCACAACGCCACCCTGGAACACTCTGCACCCTCCTGCAGCTCATCTCCCCCAATATGTGGGCTTAAAGCAGGCTGAAAGGCAAGTGATATTGAGGTCGTAACACCAAAAACATGTTACCCCAGGAAAGGGGCTTCATTCCTGGGTAAACGACATCCAGACCGCCTCCCTGGACCTCCCTGGACCACCCTCCATCTCCCCCCAATATGTGCGCTTAAAGCAGGACGAAAAACAGGTCGTAAACGGGTAATAACATCAAATACGTGTTACCCCAGGAAAGAGGCTTCATTCCTGGGTAAAGGACCGACAGACCGCCTCCCTGGACCTCCCTGGACCAGCCTGGACCACCCTGCATCTCCCCCCCAAAATATGGGCTCAAAGCAGGCTGAAAAACAGGTCGTAAAGGGGTAATAACACCAAAAACGTGTTACCCCAGGAAAGGGGCTTCATTCCTGGGTAAACGACCTCCAGACCGCCTCCCTGGACCACCCTGCACCACCCTCCATCTCCCCCCAATATGTGTGCTTAAAGCAGGCTGAAAAACAGGTAATAAGGGGTAATAACACCAAAAACGTGTTACCCCACCAAACAGGCTTCATTCCTGGGTAAAGCACCTCCACAACGCCACCCTGGAACACTCTGCACCCTCCTGCAGCTCATCTCCCCCAATATGTGGGCTTAAAGCAGGCTGAAAGGCAAGTGATATTGAGGTCGTAACACCAAAAACATGTTACCCCAGGAAAGGGGCTTCATTCCTGGGTAAAGCACCTCCACAACGCCACCCTGGAACACTCTGCACCCTCCTGCAGCTCATCTCCCCCAATATGTGGGCTTAAAGCAGGCTGAAAGGCAAGTGATATTGAGGTCGTAACACCAAAAACATGTTACCCCAGGAAAGGGGCTTCATTCCTGGGTAAAGCACCTCCACAACGCCACCCTGGAACACTCTGCACCCTCCTGCAGCTCATCTCCCCCAATATGTGGGCTTAAAGCAGGCTGAAAGGCAAGTGATATTGAGGTCGTAACACCAAAAACATGTTACCCCAGGAAAGGGGCTTCATTCCTGGGTAAAGCACCTCCACAACGCCACCCTGGAACACTCTGCACCCTCCTGCAGCTCATCTCCCCCAATATGTGGGCTTAAAGCAGGCTGAAAGGCAAGTGATATTGAGGTCGTAACACCAAAAACATGTTACCCCAGGAAAGGGGCTTCATTCCTGGGTAAAGCACCTCCACAACGCCACCCTGGAACACTCTGCACCCTCCTGCAGCTCATCTCCCCCAATATGTGGGCTTAAAGCAGGCTGAAAGGCAAGTGATATTGAGGTCGTAACACCAAAAACATGTTACCCCAGGAAAGGGGCTTCATTCCTGGGTAAACGACATCCAGACCGCCTCCCTGGACCTCCCTGGACCACCCTCCATCTCCCCCCAATATGTGCGCTTAAAGCAGGACGAAAAACAGGTCGTAAACGGGTAATAACATCAAATACGTGTTACCCCAGGAAAGAGGCTTCATTCCTGGGTAAAGGACCGACAGACCGCCTCCCTGGACCTCCCTGGACCAGCCTGGACCACCCTGCATCTCCCCCCCAAAATATGGGCTCAAAGCAGGCTGAAAAACAGGTCGTAAAGGGGTAATAACACCAAAAACGTGTTACCCCAGGAAAGGGGCTTCATTCCTGGGTAAACGACCTCCAGACCGCCTCCCTGGACCACCCTGCACCACCCTCCATCTCCCCCCAATATGTGTGCTTAAAGCAGGCTGAAAAACAGGTAATAAGGGGTAATAACACCAAAAACGTGTTACCCCACCAAACAGGCTTCATTCCTGGGTAAAGCACCTCCACAACGCCACCCTGGAACACTCTGCACCCTCCTGCAGCTCATCTCCCCCAATATGTGGGCTTAAAGCAGGCTGAAAGGCAAGTGATATTGAGGTCGTAACACCAAAAACATGTTACCCCAGGAAAGGGGCTTCATTCCTGGGTAAAGCACCTCCACAACGCCACCCTGGAACACTCTGCACCCTCCTGCAGCTCATCTCCCCCAATATGTGGGCTTAAAGCAGGCTGAAAGGCAAGTGATATTGAGGTCGTAACACCAAAAACATGTTACCCCAGGAAAGGGGCTTCATTCCTGGGTAAAGCACCTCCACAACGCCACCCTGGAACACTCTGCACCCTCCTGCAGCTCATCTCCCCCAATATGTGGGCTTAAAGCAGGCTGAAAGGCAAGTGATATTGAGGTCGTAACACCAAAAACATGTTACCCCAGGAAAGGGGCTTCATTCCTGGGTAAAGCACCTCCACAACGCCACCCTGGAACACTCTGCACCCTCCTGCAGCTCATCTCCCCCAATATGTGGGCTTAAAGCAGGCTGAAAGGCAAGTGATATTGAGGTCGTAACACCAAAAACATGTTACCCCAGGAAAGGGGCTTCATTCCTGGGTAAAGCACCTCCACAACGCCACCCTGGAACACTCTGCACCCTCCTGCAGCTCATCTCCCCCAATATGTGGGCTTAAAGCAGGCTGAAAGGCAAGTGATATTGAGGTCGTAACACCAAAAACATGTTACCCCAGGAAAGGGGCTTCATTCCTGGGTAAAGCACCTCCACAACGCCACCCTGGAACACTCTGCACCCTCCTGCAGCTCATCTCCCCCAATATGTGGGCTTAAAGCAGGCTGAAAGGCAAGTGATATTGAGGTCGTAACACCAAAAACATGTTACCCCAGGAAAGGGGCTTCATTCCTGGGTAAACGACATCCAGACCGCCTCCCTGGACCTCCCTGGACCACCCTCCATCTCCCCCCAATATGTGCGCTTAAAGCAGGACGAAAAACAGGTCGTAAACGGGTAATAACATCAAATACGTGTTACCCCAGGAAAGAGGCTTCATTCCTGGGTAAAGGACCGACAGACCGCCTCCCTGGACCTCCCTGGACCAGCCTGGACCACCCTGCATCTCCCCCCCAAAATATGGGCTCAAAGCAGGCTGAAAAACAGGTCGTAAAGGGGTAATAACACCAAAAACGTGTTACCCCAGGAAAGGGGCTTCATTCCTGGGTAAACGACCTCCAGACCGCCTCCCTGGACCTCCCTGGACCACCCTGCACCACCCTCCATCTCCCCCCAATATGTGTGCTTAAAGCAGGCTGAAAAACAGGTAATAAGGGGTAATAACACCAAAAACGTGTTACCCCACCAAACAGGCTTCATTCCTGGGTAAAGCACCTCCACAACGCCACCCTGGAACACTCTGCACCCTCCTGCAGCTCATCTCCCCCAATATGTGGGCTTAAAGCAGGCTGAAAGGCAAGTGATATTGAGGTCGTAACACCAAAAACATGTTACCCCAGGAAAGGGGCTTCATTCCTGGGTAAAGCACCTCCACAACGCCACCCTGGAACACTCTGCACCCTCCTGCAGCTCATCTCCCCCAATATGTGGGCTTAAAGCAGGCTGAAAGGCAAGTGATATTGAGGTCGTAACACCAAAAACATGTTACCCCAGGAAAGGGGCTTCATTCCTGGGTAAAGCACCTCCACAACGCCACCCTGGAACACTCTGCACCCTCCTGCAGCTCATCTCCCCCAATATGTGGGCTTAAAGCAGGCTGAAAGGCAAGTGATATTGAGGTCGTAACACCAAAAACATGTTACCCCAGGAAAGGGGCTTCATTCCTGGGTAAAGCACCTCCACAACGCCACCCTGGAACACTCTGCACCCTCCTGCAGCTCATCTCCCCCAATATGTGGGCTTAAAGCAGGCTGAAAGGCAAGTGATATTGAGGTCGTAACACCAAAAACATGTTACCCCAGGAAAGGGGCTTCATTCCTGGGTAAAGCACCTCCACAACGCCACCCTGGAACACTCTGCACCCTCCTGCAGCTCATCTCCCCCAATATGTGGGCTTAAAGCAGGCTGAAAGGCAAGTGATATTGAGGTCGTAACACCAAAAACATGTTACCCCAGGAAAGGGGCTTCATTCCTGGGTAAACGACATCCAGACCGCCTCCCTGGACCTCCCTGGACCACCCTCCATCTCCCCCCAATATGTGCGCTTAAAGCAGGACGAAAAACAGGTCGTAAACGGGTAATAACATCAAATACGTGTTACCCCAGGAAAGAGGCTTCATTCCTGGGTAAAGGACCGACAGACCGCCTCCCTGGACCTCCCTGGACCAGCCTGGACCACCCTGCATCTCCCCCCCAAAATATGGGCTCAAAGCAGGCTGAAAAACAGGTCGTAAAGGGGTAATAACACCAAAAACGTGTTACCCCAGGAAAGGGGCTTCATTCCTGGGTAAACGACCTCCAGACCGCCTCCCTGGACCTCCCTGGACCACCCTGCACCACCCTCCATCTCCCCCCAATATGTGTGCTTAAAGCAGGCTGAAAAACAGGTAATAAGGGGTAATAACACCAAAAACGTGTTACCCCACCAAACAGGCTTCATTCCTGGGTAAAGCACCTCCACAACGCCACCCTGGAACACTCTGCACCCTCCTGCAGCTCATCTCCCCCAATATGTGGGCTTAAAGCAGGCTGAAAGGCAAGTGATATTGAGGTCGTAACACCAAAAACATGTTACCCCAGGAAAGGGGCTTCATTCCTGGGTAAAGCACCTCCACAACGCCACCCTGGAACACTCTGCACCCTCCTGCAGCTCATCTCCCCCAATATGTGGGCTTAAAGCAGGCTGAAAGGCAAGTGATATTGAGGTCGTAACACCAAAAACATGTTACCCCAGGAAAGGGGCTTCATTCCTGGGTAAAGCACCTCCACAACGCCACCCTGGAACACTCTGCACCCTCCTGCAGCTCATCTCCCCCAATATGTGGGCTTAAAGCAGGCTGAAAGGCAAGTGATATTGAGGTCGTAACACCAAATACATGTTACCCCAGGAAAGGGGCTTCATTCCTGGGTAAACGACATCCAGACCGCCTCCCTGGACCTCCCTGGACCACCCTCCATCTCCCCCCAATATGTGCGCTTAAAGCAGGACGAAAAACAGGTCGTAAACGGGTAATAACATCAAATACGTGTTACCCCAGGAAAGAGGCTTCATTCCTGGGTAAAGGACCGACAGACCGCCTCCCTGGACCTCCCTGGACCAGCCTGGACCACCCTGCATCTCCCCCCCAAAATATGGGCTCAAAGCAGGCTGAAAAACAGGTCGTAAAGGGGTAATAACACCAAAAACGTGTTACCCCAGGAAAGGGGCTTCATTCCTGGGTAAACGACCTCCAGACCGCCTCCCTGGACCACCCTGCACCACCCTCCATCTCCCCCCAATATGTGTGCTTAAAGCAGGCTGAAAAACAGGTAATAAGGGGTAATAACACCAAAAACGTGTTACCCCACCAAACAGGCTTCATTCCTGGGTAAAGCACCTCCACAACGCCACCCTGGAACACTCTGCACCCTCCTGCAGCTCATCTCCCCCAATATGTGGGCTTAAAGCAGGCTGAAAGGCAAGTGATATTGAGGTCGTAACACCAAAAACATGTTACCCCAGGAAAGGGGCTTCATTCCTGGGTAAACGACATCCAGACCGCCTCCCTGGACCTCCCTGGACCACCCTCCATCTCCCCCCAATATGTGCGCTTAAAGCAGGACGAAAAACAGGTCGTAAACGGGTAATAACATCAAATACGTGTTACCCCAGGAAAGAGGCTTCATTCCTGGGTAAAGGACCGACAGACCGCCTCCCTGGACCTCCCTGGACCAGCCTGGACCACCCTGCATCTCCCCCCCAAAATATGGGCTCAAAGCAGGCTGAAAAACAGGTCGTAAAGGGGTAATAACACCAAAAACGTGTTACCCCAGGAAAGGGGCTTCATTCCTGGGTAAACAACCTCCAGACCGCCTCCCTGGACCACCCTGCACCACCCTCCATCTCCCCCCAATATGTGTGCTTAAAGCAGGCTGAAAAACAGGTAATAAGGGGTAATAACACCAAAAACGTGTTACCCCACCAAACAGGCTTCATTCCTGGGTAAAGCACCTCCACAACGCCACCCTGGAACACTCTGCACCCTCCTGCAGCTCATCTCCCCCAATATGTGGGCTTAAAGCAGGCTGAAAGGCAAGTGATATTGAGGTCGTAACACCAAAAACATGTTACCCCAGGAAAGGGGCTTCATTCCTGGGTAAACGACATCCAGACCGCCTCCCTGGACCTCCCTGGACCACCCTCCATCTCCCCCCAATATGTGCGCTTAAAGCAGGACGAAAAACAGGTCGTAAACGGGTAATAACATCAAATACGTGTTACCCCAGGAAAGAGGCTTCATTCCTGGGTAAAGCACCTCCACAACGCCACCCTGGAACACTCTGCACCCTCCTGCAGCTCATCTCCCCCAATATGTGGGCTTAAAGCAGGCTGAAAGGCAAGTGATATTGAGGTCGTAACACCAAAAACATGTTACCCCAGGAAAGGGGCTTCATTCCTGGGTAAAGCACCTCCACAACGCCACCCTGGAACACTCTGCACCCTCCTGCAGCTCATCTCCCCCAATATGTGGGCTTAAAGCAGGCTGAAAGGCAAGTGATATTGAGGTCGTAACACCAAAAACATGTTACCCCAGGAAAGGGGCTTCATTCCTGGGTAAACGACATCCAGACCGCCTCCCTGGACCTCCCTGGACCACCCTCCATCTCCCCCCAATATGTGCGCTTAAAGCAGGACGAAAAACAGGTCGTAAACGGGTAATAACATCAAATACGTGTTACCCCAGGAAAGAGGCTTCATTCCTGGGTAAAGGACCGACAGACCGCCTCCCTGGACCTCCCTGGACCAGCCTGGACCACCCTGCATCTCCCCCCCAAAATATGGGCTCAAAGCAGGCTGAAAAACAGGTCGTAAAGGGGTAATAACACCAAAAACGTGTTACCCCAGGAAAGGGGCTTCATTCCTGGGTAAACGACCTCCAGACCGCCTCCCTGGACCTCCCTGGACCACCCTGCACCACCCTCCATCTCCCCCCAATATGTGTGCTTAAAGCAGGCTGAAAAACAGGTAATAAGGGGTAATAACACCAAAAACGTGTTACCCCACCAAACAGGCTTCATTCCTGGGTAAAGCACCTCCACAACGCCACCCTGGAACACTCTGCACCCTCCTGCAGCTCATCTCCCCCAATATGTGGGCTTAAAGCAGGCTGAAAGGCAAGTGATATTGAGGTCGTAACACCAAAAACATGTTACCCCAGGAAAGGGGCTTCATTCCTGGGTAAACGACATCCAGACCGCCTCCCTGGACCTCCCTGGACCACCCTCCATCTCCCCCCAATATGTGCGCTTAAAGCAGGACGAAAAACAGGTCGTAAACGGGTAATAACATCAAATACGTGTTACCCCAGGAAAGAGGCTTCATTCCTGGGTAAAGCACCTCCACAACGCCACCCTGGAACACTCTGCACCCTCCTGCAGCTCATCTCCCCCAATATGTGGGCTTAAAGCAGGCTGAAAGGCAAGTGATATTGAGGTCGTAACACCAAAAACATGTTACCCCAGGAAAGGGGCTTCATTCCTGGGTAAAGCACCTCCACAACGCCACCCTGGAACACTCTGCACCCTCCTGCAGCTCATCTCCCCCAATATGTGGGCTTAAAGCAGGCTGAAAGGCAAGTGATATTGAGGTCGTAACACCAAAAACATGTTACCCCAGGAAAGGGGCTTCATTCCTGGGTAAACGACATCCAGACCGCCTCCCTGGACCTCCCTGGACCACCCTCCATCTCCCCCCAATATGTGCGCTTAAAGCAGGACGAAAAACAGGTCGTAAACGGGTAATAACATCAAATACGTGTTACCCCAGGAAAGAGGCTTCATTCCTGGGTAAAGCACCTCCACAACGCCACCCTGGAACACTCTGCACCCTCCTGCAGCTCATCTCCCCCAATATGTGGGCTTAAAGCAGGCTGAAAGGCAAGTGATATTGAGGTCGTAACACCAAAAACATGTTACCCCAGGAAAGGGGCTTCATTCCTGGGTAAAGCACCTCCACAACGCCACCCTGGAACACTCTGCACCCTCCTGCAGCTCATCTCCCCCAATATGTGGGCTTAAAGCAGGCTGAAAGGCAAGTGATATTGAGGTCGTAACACCAAAAACATGTTACCCCAGGAAAGGGGCTTCATTCCTGGGTAAACGACATCCAGACCGCCTCCCTGGACCTCCCTGGACCACCCTCCATCTCCCCCCAATATGTGCGCTTAAAGCAGGACGAAAAACAGGTCGTAAACGGGTAATAACATCAAATACGTGTTACCCCAGGAAAGAGGCTTCATTCCTGGGTAAAGGACCGACAGACCGCCTCCCTGGACCTCCCTGGACCAGCCTGGACCACCCTGCATCTCCCCCCCAAAATATGGGCTCAAAGCAGGCTGAAAAACAGGTCGTAAAGGGGTAATAACACCAAAAACGTGTTACCCCAGGAAAGGGGCTTCATTCCTGGGTAAACGACCTCCAGACCGCCTCCCTGGACCACCCTGCACCACCCTCCATCTCCCCCCAATATGTGTGCTTAAAGCAGGCTGAAAAACAGGTAATAAGGGGTAATAACACCAAAAACGTGTTACCCCACCAAACAGGCTTCATTCCTGGGTAAAGCACCTCCACAACGCCACCCTGGAACACTCTGCACCCTCCTGCAGCTCATCTCCCCCAATATGTGGGCTTAAAGCAGGCTGAAAGGCAAGTGATATTGAGGTCGTAACACCAAAAACATGTTACCCCAGGAAAGGGGCTTCATTCCTGGGTAAACGACATCCAGACCGCCTCCCTGGACCTCCCTGGACCACCCTCCATCTCCCCCCAATATGTGCGCTTAAAGCAGGACGAAAAACAGGTCGTAAACGGGTAATAACATCAAATACGTGTTACCCCAGGAAAGAGGCTTCATTCCTGGGTAAAGGACCGACAGACCGCCTCCCTGGACCTCCCTGGACCAGCCTGGACCACCCTGCATCTCCCCCCCAAAATATGGGCTCAAAGCAGGCTGAAAAACAGGTCGTAAAGGGGTAATAACACCAAAAACGTGTTACCCCAGGAAAGGGGCTTCATTCCTGGGTAAACGACCTCCAGACCGCCTCCCTGGACCTCCCTGGACCACCCTGCACCACCCTCCATCTCCCCCCAATATGTGTGCTTAAAGCAGGCTGAAAAACAGGTAATAAGGGGTAATAACACCAAAAACGTGTTACCCCACCAAACAGGCTTCATTCCTGGGTAAAGCACCTCCACAACGCCACCCTGGAACACTCTGCACCCTCCTGCAGCTCATCTCCCCCAATATGTGGGCTTAAAGCAGGCTGAAAGGCAAGTGATATTGAGGTCGTAACACCAAAAACATGTTACCCCAGGAAAGGGGCTTCATTCCTGGGTAAAGCACCTCCACAACGCCACCCTGGAACACTCTGCACCCTCCTGCAGCTCATCTCCCCCAATATGTGGGCTTAAAGCAGGCTGAAAGGCAAGTGATATTGAGGTCGTAACACCAAAAACATGTTACCCCAGGAAAGGGGCTTCATTCCTGGGTAAAGCACCTCCACAACGCCACCCTGGAACACTCTGCACCCTCCTGCAGCTCATCTCCCCCAATATGTGGGCTTAAAGCAGGCTGAAAGGCAAGTGATATTGAGGTCGTAACACCAAAAACATGTTACCCCAGGAAAGGGGCTTCATTCCTGGGTAAAGCACCTCCACAACGCCACCCTGGAACACTCTGCACCCTCCTGCAGCTCATCTCCCCCAATATGTGGGCTTAAAGCAGGCTGAAAGGCAAGTGATATTGAGGTCGTAACACCAAAAACATGTTACCCCAGGAAAGGGGCTTCATTCCTGGGTAAAGCACCTCCACAACGCCACCCTGGAACACTCTGCACCCTCCTGCAGCTCATCTCCCCCAATATGTGGGCTTAAAGCAGGCTGAAAGGCAAGTGATATTGAGGTCGTAACACCAAAAACATGTTACCCCAGGAAAGGGGCTTCATTCCTGGGTAAACGACATCCAGACCGCCTCCCTGGACCTCCCTGGACCACCCTCCATCTCCCCCCAATATGTGCGCTTAAAGCAGGACGAAAAACAGGTCGTAAACGGGTAATAACATCAAATACGTGTTACCCCAGGAAAGAGGCTTCATTCCTGGGTAAAGGACCGACAGACCGCCTCCCTGGACCTCCCTGGACCAGCCTGGACCACCCTGCATCTCCCCCCCAAAATATGGGCTCAAAGCAGGCTGAAAAACAGGTCGTAAAGGGGTAATAACACCAAAAACGTGTTACCCCAGGAAAGGGGCTTCATTCCTGGGTAAACGACCTCCAGACCGCCTCCCTGGACCTCCCTGGACCACCCTGCACCACCCTCCATCTCCCCCCAATATGTGTGCTTAAAGCAGGCTGAAAAACAGGTAATAAGGGGTAATAACACCAAAAACGTGTTACCCCACCAAACAGGCTTCATTCCTGGGTAAAGCACCTCCACAACGCCACCCTGGAACACTCTGCACCCTCCTGCAGCTCATCTCCCCCAATATGTGGGCTTAAAGCAGGCTGAAAGGCAAGTGATATTGAGGTCGTAACACCAAAAACATGTTACCCCAGGAAAGGGGCTTCATTCCTGGGTAAAGCACCTCCACAACGCCACCCTGGAACACTCTGCACCCTCCTGCAGCTCATCTCCCCCAATATGTGGGCTTAAAGCAGGCTGAAAGGCAAGTGATATTGAGGTCGTAACACCAAAAACATGTTACCCCAGGAAAGGGGCTTCATTCCTGGGTAAAGCACCTCCACAACGCCACCCTGGAACACTCTGCACCCTCCTGCAGCTCATCTCCCCCAATATGTGGGCTTAAAGCAGGCTGAAAGGCAAGTGATATTGAGGTCGTAACACCAAATACATGTTACCCCAGGAAAGGGGCTTCATTCCTGGGTAAACGACATCCAGACCGCCTCCCTGGACCTCCCTGGACCACCCTCCATCTCCCCCCAATATGTGCGCTTAAAGCAGGACGAAAAACAGGTCGTAAACGGGTAATAACATCAAATACGTGTTACCCCAGGAAAGAGGCTTCATTCCTGGGTAAAGGACCGACAGACCGCCTCCCTGGACCTCCCTGGACCAGCCTGGACCACCCTGCATCTCCCCCCCAAAATATGGGCTCAAAGCAGGCTGAAAAACAGGTCGTAAAGGGGTAATAACACCAAAAACGTGTTACCCCAGGAAAGGGGCTTCATTCCTGGGTAAACGACCTCCAGACCGCCTCCCTGGACCACCCTGCACCACCCTCCATCTCCCCCCAATATGTGTGCTTAAAGCAGGCTGAAAAACAGGTAATAAGGGGTAATAACACCAAAAACGTGTTACCCCACCAAACAGGCTTCATTCCTGGGTAAAGCACCTCCACAACGCCACCCTGGAACACTCTGCACCCTCCTGCAGCTCATCTCCCCCAATATGTGGGCTTAAAGCAGGCTGAAAGGCAAGTGATATTGAGGTCGTAACACCAAAAACATGTTACCCCAGGAAAGGGGCTTCATTCCTGGGTAAACGACATCCAGACCGCCTCCCTGGACCTCCCTGGACCACCCTCCATCTCCCCCCAATATGTGCGCTTAAAGCAGGACGAAAAACAGGTCGTAAACGGGTAATAACATCAAATACGTGTTACCCCAGGAAAGAGGCTTCATTCCTGGGTAAAGGACCGACAGACCGCCTCCCTGGACCTCCCTGGACCAGCCTGGACCACCCTGCATCTCCCCCCCAAAATATGGGCTCAAAGCAGGCTGAAAAACAGGTCGTAAAGGGGTAATAACACCAAAAACGTGTTACCCCAGGAAAGGGGCTTCATTCCTGGGTAAACAACCTCCAGACCGCCTCCCTGGACCACCCTGCACCACCCTCCATCTCCCCCCAATATGTGTGCTTAAAGCAGGCTGAAAAACAGGTAATAAGGGGTAATAACACCAAAAACGTGTTACCCCACCAAACAGGCTTCATTCCTGGGTAAAGCACCTCCACAACGCCACCCTGGAACACTCTGCACCCTCCTGCAGCTCATCTCCCCCAATATGTGGGCTTAAAGCAGGCTGAAAGGCAAGTGATATTGAGGTCGTAACACCAAAAACATGTTACCCCAGGAAAGGGGCTTCATTCCTGGGTAAACGACATCCAGACCGCCTCCCTGGACCTCCCTGGACCACCCTCCATCTCCCCCCAATATGTGCGCTTAAAGCAGGACGAAAAACAGGTCGTAAACGGGTAATAACATCAAATACGTGTTACCCCAGGAAAGAGGCTTCATTCCTGGGTAAAGCACCTCCACAACGCCACCCTGGAACACTCTGCACCCTCCTGCAGCTCATCTCCCCCAATATGTGGGCTTAAAGCAGGCTGAAAGGCAAGTGATATTGAGGTCGTAACACCAAAAACATGTTACCCCAGGAAAGGGGCTTCATTCCTGGGTAAAGCACCTCCACAACGCCACCCTGGAACACTCTGCACCCTCCTGCAGCTCATCTCCCCCAATATGTGGGCTTAAAGCAGGCTGAAAGGCAAGTGATATTGAGGTCGTAACACCAAAAACATGTTACCCCAGGAAAGGGGCTTCATTCCTGGGTAAACGACATCCAGACCGCCTCCCTGGACCTCCCTGGACCACCCTCCATCTCCCCCCAATATGTGCGCTTAAAGCAGGACGAAAAACAGGTCGTAAACGGGTAATAACATCAAATACGTGTTACCCCAGGAAAGAGGCTTCATTCCTGGGTAAAGGACCGACAGACCGCCTCCCTGGACCTCCCTGGACCAGCCTGGACCACCCTGCATCTCCCCCCCAAAATATGGGCTCAAAGCAGGCTGAAAAACAGGTCGTAAAGGGGTAATAACACCAAAAACGTGTTACCCCAGGAAAGGGGCTTCATTCCTGGGTAAACGACCTCCAGACCGCCTCCCTGGACCTCCCTGGACCACCCTGCACCACCCTCCATCTCCCCCCAATATGTGTGCTTAAAGCAGGCTGAAAAACAGGTAATAAGGGGTAATAACACCAAAAACGTGTTACCCCACCAAACAGGCTTCATTCCTGGGTAAAGCACCTCCACAACGCCACCCTGGAACACTCTGCACCCTCCTGCAGCTCATCTCCCCCAATATGTGGGCTTAAAGCAGGCTGAAAGGCAAGTGATATTGAGGTCGTAACACCAAAAACATGTTACCCCAGGAAAGGGGCTTCATTCCTGGGTAAACGACATCCAGACCGCCTCCCTGGACCTCCCTGGACCACCCTCCATCTCCCCCCAATATGTGCGCTTAAAGCAGGACGAAAAACAGGTCGTAAACGGGTAATAACATCAAATACGTGTTACCCCAGGAAAGAGGCTTCATTCCTGGGTAAAGCACCTCCACAACGCCACCCTGGAACACTCTGCACCCTCCTGCAGCTCATCTCCCCCAATATGTGGGCTTAAAGCAGGCTGAAAGGCAAGTGATATTGAGGTCGTAACACCAAAAACATGTTACCCCAGGAAAGGGGCTTCATTCCTGGGTAAAGCACCTCCACAACGCCACCCTGGAACACTCTGCACCCTCCTGCAGCTCATCTCCCCCAATATGTGGGCTTAAAGCAGGCTGAAAGGCAAGTGATATTGAGGTCGTAACACCAAAAACATGTTACCCCAGGAAAGGGGCTTCATTCCTGGGTAAACGACATCCAGACCGCCTCCCTGGACCTCCCTGGACCACCCTCCATCTCCCCCCAATATGTGCGCTTAAAGCAGGACGAAAAACAGGTCGTAAACGGGTAATAACATCAAATACGTGTTACCCCAGGAAAGAGGCTTCATTCCTGGGTAAAGCACCTCCACAACGCCACCCTGGAACACTCTGCACCCTCCTGCAGCTCATCTCCCCCAATATGTGGGCTTAAAGCAGGCTGAAAGGCAAGTGATATTGAGGTCGTAACACCAAAAACATGTTACCCCAGGAAAGGGGCTTCATTCCTGGGTAAAGCACCTCCACAACGCCACCCTGGAACACTCTGCACCCTCCTGCAGCTCATCTCCCCCAATATGTGGGCTTAAAGCAGGCTGAAAGGCAAGTGATATTGAGGTCGTAACACCAAAAACATGTTACCCCAGGAAAGGGGCTTCATTCCTGGGTAAACGACATCCAGACCGCCTCCCTGGACCTCCCTGGACCACCCTCCATCTCCCCCCAATATGTGCGCTTAAAGCAGGACGAAAAACAGGTCGTAAACGGGTAATAACATCAAATACGTGTTACCCCAGGAAAGAGGCTTCATTCCTGGGTAAAGGACCGACAGACCGCCTCCCTGGACCTCCCTGGACCAGCCTGGACCACCCTGCATCTCCCCCCCAAAATATGGGCTCAAAGCAGGCTGAAAAACAGGTCGTAAAGGGGTAATAACACCAAAAACGTGTTACCCCAGGAAAGGGGCTTCATTCCTGGGTAAACGACCTCCAGACCGCCTCCCTGGACCACCCTGCACCACCCTCCATCTCCCCCCAATATGTGTGCTTAAAGCAGGCTGAAAAACAGGTAATAAGGGGTAATAACACCAAAAACGTGTTACCCCACCAAACAGGCTTCATTCCTGGGTAAAGCACCTCCACAACGCCACCCTGGAACACTCTGCACCCTCCTGCAGCTCATCTCCCCCAATATGTGGGCTTAAAGCAGGCTGAAAGGCAAGTGATATTGAGGTCGTAACACCAAAAACATGTTACCCCAGGAAAGGGGCTTCATTCCTGGGTAAACGACATCCAGACCGCCTCCCTGGACCTCCCTGGACCACCCTCCATCTCCCCCCAATATGTGCGCTTAAAGCAGGACGAAAAACAGGTCGTAAACGGGTAATAACATCAAATACGTGTTACCCCAGGAAAGAGGCTTCATTCCTGGGTAAAGCACCTCCACAACGCCACCCTGGAACACTCTGCACCCTCCTGCAGCTCATCTCCCCCAATATGTGGGCTTAAAGCAGGCTGAAAGGCAAGTGATATTGAGGTCGTAACACCAAAAACATGTTACCCCAGGAAAGGGGCTTCATTCCTGGGTAAAGCACCTCCACAACGCCACCCTGGAACACTCTGCACCCTCCTGCAGCTCATCTCCCCCAATATGTGGGCTTAAAGCAGGCTGAAAGGCAAGTGATATTGAGGTCGTAACACCAAAAACATGTTACCCCAGGAAAGGGGCTTCATTCCTGGGTAAACGACATCCAGACCGCCTCCCTGGACCTCCCTGGACCACCCTCCATCTCCCCCCAATATGTGCGCTTAAAGCAGGACGAAAAACAGGTCGTAAACGGGTAATAACATCAAATACGTGTTACCCCAGGAAAGAGGCTTCATTCCTGGGTAAAGGACCGACAGACCGCCTCCCTGGACCTCCCTGGACCAGCCTGGACCACCCTGCATCTCCCCCCCAAAATATGGGCTCAAAGCAGGCTGAAAAACAGGTCGTAAAGGGGTAATAACACCAAAAACGTGTTACCCCAGGAAAGGGGCTTCATTCCTGGGTAAACGACCTCCAGACCGCCTCCCTGGACCACCCTGCACCACCCTCCATCTCCCCCCAATATGTGTGCTTAAAGCAGGCTGAAAAACAGGTAATAAGGGGTAATAACACCAAAAACGTGTTACCCCACCAAACAGGCTTCATTCCTGGGTAAAGCACCTCCACAACGCCACCCTGGAACACTCTGCACCCTCCTGCAGCTCATCTCCCCCAATATGTGGGCTTAAAGCAGGCTGAAAGGCAAGTGATATTGAGGTCGTAACACCAAAAACATGTTACCCCAGGAAAGGGGCTTCATTCCTGGGTAAACGACATCCAGACCGCCTCCCTGGACCTCCCTGGACCACCCTCCATCTCCCCCCAATATGTGCGCTTAAAGCAGGACGAAAAACAGGTCGTAAACGGGTAATAACATCAAATACGTGTTACCCCAGGAAAGAGGCTTCATTCCTGGGTAAAGCACCTCCACAACGCCACCCTGGAACACTCTGCACCCTCCTGCAGCTCATCTCCCCCAATATGTGGGCTTAAAGCAGGCTGAAAGGCAAGTGATATTGAGGTCGTAACACCAAAAACATGTTACCCCAGGAAAGGGGCTTCATTCCTGGGTAAAGCACCTCCACAACGCCACCCTGGAACACTCTGCACCCTCCTGCAGCTCATCTCCCCCAATATGTGGGCTTAAAGCAGGCTGAAAGGCAAGTGATATTGAGGTCGTAACACCAAAAACATGTTACCCCAGGAAAGGGGCTTCATTCCTGGGTAAACGACATCCAGACCGCCTCCCTGGACCTCCCTGGACCACCCTCCATCTCCCCCCAATATGTGCGCTTAAAGCAGGACGAAAAACAGGTCGTAAACGGGTAATAACATCAAATACGTGTTACCCCAGGAAAGAGGCTTCATTCCTGGGTAAAGGACAGACAGACCGCCTCCCTGGACCTCCCTGGACCAGCCTGGACCACCCTGCATCTCCCCCCCAAAATATGGGCTCAAAGCAGGCTGAAAAACAGGTCGTAAAGGGGTAATAACACCAAAAACGTGTTACCCCAGGAAAGGGGCTTCATTCCTGGGTAAACGACCTCCAGACCGCCTCCCTGGACCTCCCTGGACCACCCTGCACCACCCTCCATCTCCCCCCAATATGTGTGCTTAAAGCAGGCTGAAAAACAGGTAATAAGGGGTAATAACACCAAAAACGTGTTACCCCACCAAACAGGCTTCATTCCTGGGTAAAGCACCTCCACAACGCCACCCTGGAACACTCTGCACCCTCCTGCAGCTCATCTCCCCCAATATGTGGGCTTAAAGCAGGCTGAAAGGCAAGTGATATTGAGGTCGTAACACCAAAAACATGTTACCCCAGGAAAGGGGCTTCATTCCTGGGTAAAGCACCTCCACAACGCCACCCTGGAACACTCTGCACCCTCCTGCAGCTCATCTCCCCCAATATGTGGGCTTAAAGCAGGCTGAAAGGCAAGTGATATTGAGGTCGTAACACCAAAAACATGTTACCCCAGGAAAGGGGCTTCATTCCTGGGTAAAGCACCTCCACAACGCCACCCTGGAACACTCTGCACCCTCCTGCAGCTCATCTCCCCCAATATGTGGGCTTAAAGCAGGCTGAAAGGCAAGTGATATTGAGGTCGTAACACCAAAAACATGTTACCCCAGGAAAGGGGCTTCATTCCTGGGTAAAGCACCTCCACAACGCCACCCTGGAACACTCTGCACCCTCCTGCAGCTCATCTCCCCCAATATGTGGGCTTAAAGCAGGCTGAAAGGCAAGTGATATTGAGGTCGTAACACCAAAAACATGTTACCCCAGGAAAGGGGCTTCATTCCTGGGTAAAGCACCTCCACAACGCCACCCTGGAACACTCTGCACCCTCCTGCAGCTCATCTCCCCCAATATGTGGGCTTAAAGCAGGCTGAAAGGCAAGTGATATTGAGGTCGTAACACCAAAAACATGTTACCCCAGGAAAGGGGCTTCATTCCTGGGTAAACGACATCCAGACCGCCTCCCTGGACCTCCCTGGACCACCCTCCATCTCCCCCCAATATGTGCGCTTAAAGCAGGACGAAAAACAGGTCGTAAACGGGTAATAACATCAAATACGTGTTACCCCAGGAAAGAGGCTTCATTCCTGGGTAAAGGACCGACAGACCGCCTCCCTGGACCTCCCTGGACCAGCCTGGACCACCCTGCATCTCCCCCCCAAAATATGGGCTCAAAGCAGGCTGAAAAACAGGTCGTAAAGGGGTAATAACACCAAAAACGTGTTACCCCAGGAAAGGGGCTTCATTCCTGGGTAAACGACCTCCAGACCGCCTCCCTGGACCACCCTGCACCACCCTCCATCTCCCCCCAATATGTGTGCTTAAAGCAGGCTGAAAAACAGGTAATAAGGGGTAATAACACCAAAAACGTGTTACCCCACCAAACAGGCTTCATTCCTGGGTAAAGCACCTCCACAACGCCACCCTGGAACACTCTGCACCCTCCTGCAGCTCATCTCCCCCAATATGTGGGCTTAAAGCAGGCTGAAAGGCAAGTGATATTGAGGTCGTAACACCAAAAACATGTTACCCCAGGAAAGGGGCTTCATTCCTGGGTAAAGCACCTCCACAACGCCACCCTGGAACACTCTGCACCCTCCTGCAGCTCATCTCCCCCAATATGTGGGCTTAAAGCAGGCTGAAAGGCAAGTGATATTGAGGTCGTAACACCAAAAACATGTTACCCCAGGAAAGGGGCTTCATTCCTGGGTAAAGCACCTCCACAACGCCACCCTGGAACACTCTGCACCCTCCTGCAGCTCATCTCCCCCAATATGTGGGCTTAAAGCAGGCTGAAAGGCAAGTGATATTGAGGTCGTAACACCAAAAACATGTTACCCCAGGAAAGGGGCTTCATTCCTGGGTAAAGCACCTCCACAACGCCACCCTGGAACACTCTGCACCCTCCTGCAGCTCATCTCCCCCAATATGTGGGCTTAAAGCAGGCTGAAAGGCAAGTGATATTGAGGTCGTAACACCAAAAACATGTTACCCCAGGAAAGGGGCTTCATTCCTGGGTAAAGCACCTCCACAACGCCACCCTGGAACACTCTGCACCCTCCTGCAGCTCATCTCCCCCAATATGTGGGCTTAAAGCAGGCTGAAAGGCAAGTGATATTGAGGTCGTAACACCAAAAACATGTTACCCCAGGAAAGGGGCTTCATTCCTGGGTAAACGACATCCAGACCGCCTCCCTGGACCTCCCTGGACCACCCTCCATCTCCCCCCAATATGTGCGCTTAAAGCAGGACGAAAAACAGGTCGTAAACGGGTAATAACATCAAATACGTGTTACCCCAGGAAAGAGGCTTCATTCCTGGGTAAAGGACCGACAGACCGCCTCCCTGGACCTCCCTGGACCAGCCTGGACCACCCTGCATCTCCCCCCCAAAATATGGGCTCAAAGCAGGCTGAAAAACAGGTCGTAAAGGGGTAATAACACCAAAAACGTGTTACCCCAGGAAAGGGGCTTCATTCCTGGGTAAACGACCTCCAGACCGCCTCCCTGGACCACCCTGCACCACCCTCCATCTCCCCCCAATATGTGTGCTTAAAGCAGGCTGAAAAACAGGTAATAAGGGGTAATAACACCAAAAACGTGTTACCCCACCAAACAGGCTTCATTCCTGGGTAAAGCACCTCCACAACGCCACCCTGGAACACTCTGCACCCTCCTGCAGCTCATCTCCCCCAATATGTGGGCTTAAAGCAGGCTGAAAGGCAAGTGATATTGAGGTCGTAACACCAAAAACATGTTACCCCAGGAAAGGGGCTTCATTCCTGGGTAAAGCACCTCCACAACGCCACCCTGGAACACTCTGCACCCTCCTGCAGCTCATCTCCCCCAATATGTGGGCTTAAAGCAGGCTGAAAGGCAAGTGATATTGAGGTCGTAACACCAAAAACATGTTACCCCAGGAAAGGGGCTTCATTCCTGGGTAAAGCACCTCCACAACGCCACCCTGGAACACTCTGCACCCTCCTGCAGCTCATCTCCCCCAATATGTGGGCTTAAAGCAGGCTGAAAGGCAAGTGATATTGAGGTCGTAACACCAAAAACATGTTACCCCAGGAAAGGGGCTTCATTCCTGGGTAAAGCACCTCCACAACGCCACCCTGGAACACTCTGCACCCTCCTGCAGCTCATCTCCCCCAATATGTGGGCTTAAAGCAGGCTGAAAGGCAAGTGATATTGAGGTCGTAACACCAAATACATGTTACCCCAGGAAAGGGGCTTCATTCCTGGGTAAACGACATCCAGACCGCCTCCCTGGACCTCCCTGGACCACCCTCCATCTCCCCCCAATATGTGCGCTTAAAGCAGGACGAAAAACAGGTCGTAAACGGGTAATAACATCAAATACGTGTTACCCCAGGAAAGAGGCTTCATTCCTGGGTAAAGGACCGACAGACCGCCTCCCTGGACCTCCCTGGACCAGCCTGGACCACCCTGCATCTCCCCCCCAAAATATGGGCTCAAAGCAGGCTGAAAAACAGGTCGTAAAGGGGTAATAACACCAAAAACGTGTTACCCCAGGAAAGGGGCTTCATTCCTGGGTAAACGACCTCCAGACCGCCTCCCTGGACCTCCCTGGACCACCCTGCACCACCCTCCATCTCCCCCCAATATGTGTGCTTAAAGCAGGCTGAAAAACAGGTAATAAGGGGTAATAACACCAAAAACGTGTTACCCCACCAAACAGGCTTCATTCCTGGGTAAAGCACCTCCACAACGCCACCCTGGAACACTCTGCACCCTCCTGCAGCTCATCTCCCCCAATATGTGGGCTTAAAGCAGGCTGAAAGGCAAGTGATATTGAGGTCGTAACACCAAAAACATGTTACCCCAGGAAAGGGGCTTCATTCCTGGGTAAAGCACCTCCACAACGCCACCCTGGAACACTCTGCACCCTCCTGCAGCTCATCTCCCCCAATATGTGGGCTTAAAGCAGGCTGAAAGGCAAGTGATATTGAGGTCGTAACACCAAAAACATGTTACCCCAGGAAAGGGGCTTCATTCCTGGGTAAAGCACCTCCACAACGCCACCCTGGAACACTCTGCACCCTCCTGCAGCTCATCTCCCCCAATATGTGGGCTTAAAGCAGGCTGAAAGGCAAGTGATATTGAGGTCGTAACACCAAAAACATGTTACCCCAGGAAAGGGGCTTCATTCCTGGGTAAAGCACCTCCACAACGCCACCCTGGAACACTCTGCACCCTCCTGCAGCTCATCTCCCCCAATATGTGGGCTTAAAGCAGGCTGAAAGGCAAGTGATATTGAGGTCGTAACACCAAAAACATGTTACCCCAGGAAAGGGGCTTCATTCCTGGGTAAAGCACCTCCACAACGCCACCCTGGAACACTCTGCACCCTCCTGCAGCTCATCTCCCCCAATATGTGGGCTTAAAGCAGGCTGAAAGGCAAGTGATATTGAGGTCGTAACACCAAAAACATGTTACCCCAGGAAAGGGGCTTCATTCCTGGGTAAACGACATCCAGACCGCCTCCCTGGACCTCCCTGGACCACCCTCCATCTCCCCCCAATATGTGCGCTTAAAGCAGGACGAAAAACAGGTCGTAAACGGGTAATAACATCAAATACGTGTTACCCCAGGAAAGAGGCTTCATTCCTGGGTAAAGGACCGACAGACCGCCTCCCTGGACCTCCCTGGACCAGCCTGGACCACCCTGCATCTCCCCCCCAAAATATGGGCTCAAAGCAGGCTGAAAAACAGGTCGTAAAGGGGTAATAACACCAAAAACGTGTTACCCCAGGAAAGGGGCTTCATTCCTGGGTAAACGACCTCCAGACCGCCTCCCTGGACCACCCTGCACCACCCTCCATCTCCCCCCAATATGTGTGCTTAAAGCAGGCTGAAAAACAGGTAATAAGGGGTAATAACACCAAAAACGTGTTACCCCACCAAACAGGCTTCATTCCTGGGTAAAGCACCTCCACAACGCCACCCTGGAACACTCTGCACCCTCCTGCAGCTCATCTCCCCCAATATGTGGGCTTAAAGCAGGCTGAAAGGCAAGTGATATTGAGGTCGTAACACCAAAAACATGTTACCCCAGGAAAGGGGCTTCATTCCTGGGTAAACGACATCCAGACCGCCTCCCTGGACCTCCCTGGACCACCCTCCATCTCCCCCCAATATGTGCGCTTAAAGCAGGACGAAAAACAGGTCGTAAACGGGTAATAACATCAAATACGTGTTACCCCAGGAAAGAGGCTTCATTCCTGGGTAAAGCACCTCCACAACGCCACCCTGGAACACTCTGCACCCTCCTGCAGCTCATCTCCCCCAATATGTGGGCTTAAAGCAGGCTGAAAGGCAAGTGATATTGAGGTCGTAACACCAAAAACATGTTACCCCAGGAAAGGGGCTTCATTCCTGGGTAAAGCACCTCCACAACGCCACCCTGGAACACTCTGCACCCTCCTGCAGCTCATCTCCCCCAATATGTGGGCTTAAAGCAGGCTGAAAGGCAAGTGATATTGAGGTCGTAACACCAAAAACATGTTACCCCAGGAAAGGGGCTTCATTCCTGGGTAAACGACATCCAGACCGCCTCCCTGGACCTCCCTGGACCACCCTCCATCTCCCCCCAATATGTGCGCTTAAAGCAGGACGAAAAACAGGTCGTAAACGGGTAATAACATCAAATACGTGTTACCCCAGGAAAGAGGCTTCATTCCTGGGTAAAGGACCGACAGACCGCCTCCCTGGACCTCCCTGGACCAGCCTGGACCACCCTGCATCTCCCCCCCAAAATATGGGCTCAAAGCAGGCTGAAAAACAGGTCGTAAAGGGGTAATAACACCAAAAACGTGTTACCCCAGGAAAGGGGCTTCATTCCTGGGTAAACGACCTCCAGACCGCCTCCCTGGACCACCCTGCACCACCCTCCATCTCCCCCCAATATGTGTGCTTAAAGCAGGCTGAAAAACAGGTAATAAGGGGTAATAACACCAAAAACGTGTTACCCCACCAAACAGGCTTCATTCCTGGGTAAAGCACCTCCACAACGCCACCCTGGAACACTCTGCACCCTCCTGCAGCTCATCTCCCCCAATATGTGGGCTTAAAGCAGGCTGAAAGGCAAGTGATATTGAGGTCGTAACACCAAAAACATGTTACCCCAGGAAAGGGGCTTCATTCCTGGGTAAACGACATCCAGACCGCCTCCCTGGACCTCCCTGGACCACCCTCCATCTCCCCCCAATATGTGCGCTTAAAGCAGGACGAAAAACAGGTCGTAAACGGGTAATAACATCAAATACGTGTTACCCCAGGAAAGAGGCTTCATTCCTGGGTAAAGCACCTCCACAACGCCACCCTGGAACACTCTGCACCCTCCTGCAGCTCATCTCCCCCAATATGTGGGCTTAAAGCAGGCTGAAAGGCAAGTGATATTGAGGTCGTAACACCAAAAACATGTTACCCCAGGAAAGGGGCTTCATTCCTGGGTAAAGCACCTCCACAACGCCACCCTGGAACACTCTGCACCCTCCTGCAGCTCATCTCCCCCAATATGTGGGCTTAAAGCAGGCTGAAAGGCAAGTGATATTGAGGTCGTAACACCAAAAACATGTTACCCCAGGAAAGGGGCTTCATTCCTGGGTAAACGACATCCAGACCGCCTCCCTGGACCTCCCTGGACCACCCTCCATCTCCCCCCAATATGTGCGCTTAAAGCAGGACGAAAAACAGGTCGTAAACGGGTAATAACATCAAATACGTGTTACCCCAGGAAAGAGGCTTCATTCCTGGGTAAAGGACAGACAGACCGCCTCCCTGGACCTCCCTGGACCAGCCTGGACCACCCTGCATCTCCCCCCCAAAATATGGGCTCAAAGCAGGCTGAAAAACAGGTCGTAAAGGGGTAATAACACCAAAAACGTGTTACCCCAGGAAAGGGGCTTCATTCCTGGGTAAACGACCTCCAGACCGCCTCCCTGGACCTCCCTGGACCACCCTGCACCACCCTCCATCTCCCCCCAATATGTGTGCTTAAAGCAGGCTGAAAAACAGGTAATAAGGGGTAATAACACCAAAAACGTGTTACCCCACCAAACAGGCTTCATTCCTGGGTAAAGCACCTCCACAACGCCACCCTGGAACACTCTGCACCCTCCTGCAGCTCATCTCCCCCAATATGTGGGCTTAAAGCAGGCTGAAAGGCAAGTGATATTGAGGTCGTAACACCAAAAACATGTTACCCCAGGAAAGGGGCTTCATTCCTGGGTAAAGCACCTCCACAACGCCACCCTGGAACACTCTGCACCCTCCTGCAGCTCATCTCCCCCAATATGTGGGCTTAAAGCAGGCTGAAAGGCAAGTGATATTGAGGTCGTAACACCAAAAACATGTTACCCCAGGAAAGGGGCTTCATTCCTGGGTAAAGCACCTCCACAACGCCACCCTGGAACACTCTGCACCCTCCTGCAGCTCATCTCCCCCAATATGTGGGCTTAAAGCAGGCTGAAAGGCAAGTGATATTGAGGTCGTAACACCAAAAACATGTTACCCCAGGAAAGGGGCTTCATTCCTGGGTAAAGCACCTCCACAACGCCACCCTGGAACACTCTGCACCCTCCTGCAGCTCATCTCCCCCAATATGTGGGCTTAAAGCAGGCTGAAAGGCAAGTGATATTGAGGTCGTAACACCAAAAACATGTTACCCCAGGAAAGGGGCTTCATTCCTGGGTAAAGCACCTCCACAACGCCACCCTGGAACACTCTGCACCCTCCTGCAGCTCATCTCCCCCAATATGTGGGCTTAAAGCAGGCTGAAAGGCAAGTGATATTGAGGTCGTAACACCAAAAACATGTTACCCCAGGAAAGGGGCTTCATTCCTGGGTAAACGACATCCAGACCGCCTCCCTGGACCTCCCTGGACCACCCTCCATCTCCCCCCAATATGTGCGCTTAAAGCAGGACGAAAAACAGGTCGTAAACGGGTAATAACATCAAATACGTGTTACCCCAGGAAAGAGGCTTCATTCCTGGGTAAAGGACCGACAGACCGCCTCCCTGGACCTCCCTGGACCAGCCTGGACCACCCTGCATCTCCCCCCCAAAATATGGGCTCAAAGCAGGCTGAAAAACAGGTCGTAAAGGGGTAATAACACCAAAAACGTGTTACCCCAGGAAAGGGGCTTCATTCCTGGGTAAACGACCTCCAGACCGCCTCCCTGGACCACCCTGCACCACCCTCCATCTCCCCCCAATATGTGTGCTTAAAGCAGGCTGAAAAACAGGTAATAAGGGGTAATAACACCAAAAACGTGTTACCCCACCAAACAGGCTTCATTCCTGGGTAAAGCACCTCCACAACGCCACCCTGGAACACTCTGCACCCTCCTGCAGCTCATCTCCCCCAATATGTGGGCTTAAAGCAGGCTGAAAGGCAAGTGATATTGAGGTCGTAACACCAAAAACATGTTACCCCAGGAAAGGGGCTTCATTCCTGGGTAAAGCACCTCCACAACGCCACCCTGGAACACTCTGCACCCTCCTGCAGCTCATCTCCCCCAATATGTGGGCTTAAAGCAGGCTGAAAGGCAAGTGATATTGAGGTCGTAACACCAAAAACATGTTACCCCAGGAAAGGGGCTTCATTCCTGGGTAAAGCACCTCCACAACGCCACCCTGGAACACTCTGCACCCTCCTGCAGCTCATCTCCCCCAATATGTGGGCTTAAAGCAGGCTGAAAGGCAAGTGATATTGAGGTCGTAACACCAAAAACATGTTACCCCAGGAAAGGGGCTTCATTCCTGGGTAAAGCACCTCCACAACGCCACCCTGGAACACTCTGCACCCTCCTGCAGCTCATCTCCCCCAATATGTGGGCTTAAAGCAGGCTGAAAGGCAAGTGATATTGAGGTCGTAACACCAAAAACATGTTACCCCAGGAAAGGGGCTTCATTCCTGGGTAAAGCACCTCCACAACGCCACCCTGGAACACTCTGCACCCTCCTGCAGCTCATCTCCCCCAATATGTGGGCTTAAAGCAGGCTGAAAGGCAAGTGATATTGAGGTCGTAACACCAAAAACATGTTACCCCAGGAAAGGGGCTTCATTCCTGGGTAAACGACATCCAGACCGCCTCCCTGGACCTCCCTGGACCACCCTCCATCTCCCCCCAATATGTGCGCTTAAAGCAGGACGAAAAACAGGTCGTAAACGGGTAATAACATCAAATACGTGTTACCCCAGGAAAGAGGCTTCATTCCTGGGTAAAGGACCGACAGACCGCCTCCCTGGACCTCCCTGGACCAGCCTGGACCACCCTGCATCTCCCCCCCAAAATATGGGCTCAAAGCAGGCTGAAAAACAGGTCGTAAAGGGGTAATAACACCAAAAACGTGTTACCCCAGGAAAGGGGCTTCATTCCTGGGTAAACGACCTCCAGACCGCCTCCCTGGACCACCCTGCACCACCCTCCATCTCCCCCCAATATGTGTGCTTAAAGCAGGCTGAAAAACAGGTAATAAGGGGTAATAACACCAAAAACGTGTTACCCCACCAAACAGGCTTCATTCCTGGGTAAAGCACCTCCACAACGCCACCCTGGAACACTCTGCACCCTCCTGCAGCTCATCTCCCCCAATATGTGGGCTTAAAGCAGGCTGAAAGGCAAGTGATATTGAGGTCGTAACACCAAAAACATGTTACCCCAGGAAAGGGGCTTCATTCCTGGGTAAAGCACCTCCACAACGCCACCCTGGAACACTCTGCACCCTCCTGCAGCTCATCTCCCCCAATATGTGGGCTTAAAGCAGGCTGAAAGGCAAGTGATATTGAGGTCGTAACACCAAAAACATGTTACCCCAGGAAAGGGGCTTCATTCCTGGGTAAAGCACCTCCACAACGCCACCCTGGAACACTCTGCACCCTCCTGCAGCTCATCTCCCCCAATATGTGGGCTTAAAGCAGGCTGAAAGGCAAGTGATATTGAGGTCGTAACACCAAAAACATGTTACCCCAGGAAAGGGGCTTCATTCCTGGGTAAAGCACCTCCACAACGCCACCCTGGAACACTCTGCACCCTCCTGCAGCTCATCTCCCCCAATATGTGGGCTTAAAGCAGGCTGAAAGGCAAGTGATATTGAGGTCGTAACACCAAATACATGTTACCCCAGGAAAGGGGCTTCATTCCTGGGTAAACGACATCCAGACCGCCTCCCTGGACCTCCCTGGACCACCCTCCATCTCCCCCCAATATGTGCGCTTAAAGCAGGACGAAAAACAGGTCGTAAACGGGTAATAACATCAAATACGTGTTACCCCAGGAAAGAGGCTTCATTCCTGGGTAAAGGACCGACAGACCGCCTCCCTGGACCTCCCTGGACCAGCCTGGACCACCCTGCATCTCCCCCCCAAAATATGGGCTCAAAGCAGGCTGAAAAACAGGTCGTAAAGGGGTAATAACACCAAAAACGTGTTACCCCAGGAAAGGGGCTTCATTCCTGGGTAAACGACCTCCAGACCGCCTCCCTGGACCTCCCTGGACCACCTGCACCACCCTCCATCTCCCCCCAATATGTGTGCTTAAAGCAGGCTGAAAAACAGGTAATAAGGGGTAATAACACCAAAAACGTGTTACCCCACCAAACAGGCTTCATTCCTGGGTAAAGCACCCTCCACAACGCCACCCTGGAACACTCTGCACCCTCCTGCAGCTCATCTCCCCCAATATGTGGGCTTAAAGCAGGCTGAAAGGCAAGTGATATTGAGGTCGTAACACCAAAAACATGTTACCCCAGGAAAGGGGCTTCATTCCTGGGTAAAGCACCTCCACAACGCCACCCTGGAACACTCTGCACCCTCCTGCAGCTCATCTCCCCCAATATGTGGGCTTAAAGCAGGCTGAAAGGCAAGTGATATTGAGGTCGTAACACCAAAAACATGTTACCCCAGGAAAGGGGCTTCATTCCTGGGTAAAGCACCTCCACAACGCCACCCTGGAACACTCTGCACCCTCCTGCAGCTCATCTCCCCCAATATGTGGGCTTAAAGCAGGCTGAAAGGCAAGTGATATTGAGGTCGTAACACCAAAAACATGTTACCCCAGGAAAGGGGCTTCATTCCTGGGTAAAGCACCTCCACAACGCCACCCTGGAACACTCTGCACCCTCCTGCAGCTCATCTCCCCCAATATGTGGGCTTAAAGCAGGCTGAAAGGCAAGTGATATTGAGGTCGTAACACCAAAAACATGTTACCCCAGGAAAGGGGCTTCATTCCTGGGTAAAGCACCTCCACAACGCCACCCTGGAACACTCTGCACCCTCCTGCAGCTCATCTCCCCCAATATGTGGGCTTAAAGCAGGCTGAAAGGCAAGTGATATTGAGGTCGTAACACCAAAAACATGTTACCCCAGGAAAGGGGCTTCATTCCTGGGTAAACGACATCCAGACCGCCTCCCTGGACCTCCCTGGACCACCCTCCATCTCCCCCCAATATGTGCGCTTAAAGCAGGACGAAAAACAGGTCGTAAACGGGTAATAACATCAAATACGTGTTACCCCAGGAAAGAGGCTTCATTCCTGGGTAAAGGACCGACAGACCGCCTCCCTGGACCTCCCTGGACCAGCCTGGACCACCCTGCATCTCCCCCCCAAAATATGGGCTCAAAGCAGGCTGAAAAACAGGTCGTAAAGGGGTAATACCACCAAAAACGTGTTACCCCAGGAAAGGGGCTTCATTCCTGGGTAAACGACCTCCAGACCGCCTCCCTGGACCTCCCTGGACCACCCTGCACCACCCTCCATCTCCCCCCAATATGTGTGCTTAAAGCAGGCTGAAAAACAGGTAATAAGGGGTAATAACACCAAAAACGTGTTACCCCACCAAACAGGCTTCATTCCTGGGTAAAGCACCTCCACAACGCCACCCTGGAACACTCTGCACCCTCCTGCAGCTCATCTCCCCCAATATGTGGGCTTAAAGCAGGCTGAAAGGCAAGTGATATTGAGGTCGTAACACCAAAAACATGTTACCCCAGGAAAGGGGCTTCATTCCTGGGTAAAGCACCTCCACAACGCCACCCTGGAACACTCTGCACCCTCCTGCAGCTCATCTCCCCCAATATGTGGGCTTAAAGCAGGCTGAAAGGCAAGTGATATTGAGGTCGTAACACCAAAAACATGTTACCCCAGGAAAGGGGCTTCATTCCTGGGTAAAGCACCTCCACAACGCCACCCTGGAACACTCTGCACCCTCCTGCAGCTCATCTCCCCCAATATGTGGGCTTAAAGCAGGCTGAAAGGCAAGTGATATTGAGGTCGTAACACCAAAAACATGTTACCCCAGGAAAGGGGCTTCATTCCTGGGTAAAGCACCTCCACAACGCCACCCTGGAACACTCTGCACCCTCCTGCAGCTCATCTCCCCCAATATGTGGGCTTAAAGCAGGCTGAAAGGCAAGTGATATTGAGGTCGTAACACCAAAAACATGTTACCCCAGGAAAGGGGCTTCATTCCTGGGTAAACGACATCCAGACCGCCTCCCTGGACCTCCCTGGACCACCCTCCATCTCCCCCCAATATGTGCGCTTAAAGCAGGACGAAAAACAGGTCGTAAACGGGTAATAACATCAAATACGTGTTACCCCAGGAAAGAGGCTTCATTCCTGGGTAAAGGACCGACAGACCGCCTCCCTGGACCTCCCTGGACCAGCCTGGACCACCCTGCATCTCCCCCCCAAAATATGGGCTCAAAGCAGGCTGAAAAACAGGTCGTAAAGGGGTAATAACACCAAAAACGTGTTACCCCAGGAAAGGGGCTTCATTCCTGGGTAAACGACCTCCAGACCGCCTCCCTGGACCACCCTGCACCACCCTCCATCTCCCCCCAATATGTGTGCTTAAAGCAGGCTGAAAAACAGGTAATAAGGGGTAATAACACCAAAAACGTGTTACCCCACCAAACAGGCTTCATTCCTGGGTAAAGCACCTCCACAACGCCACCCTGGAACACTCTGCACCCTCCTGCAGCTCATCTCCCCCAATATGTGGGCTTAAAGCAGGCTGAAAGGCAAGTGATATTGAGGTCGTAACACCAAAAACATGTTACCCCAGGAAAGGGGCTTCATTCCTGGGTAAAGCACCTCCACAACGCCACCCTGGAACACTCTGCACCCTCCTGCAGCTCATCTCCCCCAATATGTGGGCTTAAAGCAGGCTGAAAGGCAAGTGATATTGAGGTCGTAACACCAAAAACATGTTACCCCAGGAAAGGGGCTTCATTCCTGGGTAAAGCACCTCCACAACGCCACCCTGGAACACTCTGCACCCTCCTGCAGCTCATCTCCCCCAATATGTGGGCTTAAAGCAGGCTGAAAGGCAAGTGATATTGAGGTCGTAACACCAAAAACATGTTACCCCAGGAAAGGGGCTTCATTCCTGGGTAAAGCACCTCCACAACGCCACCCTGGAACACTCTGCACCCTCCTGCAGCTCATCTCCCCCAATATGTGGGCTTAAAGCAGGCTGAAAGGCAAGTGATATTGAGGTCGTAACACCAAAAACATGTTACCCCAGGAAAGGGGCTTCATTCCTGGGTAAAGCACCTCCACAACGCCACCCTGGAACACTCTGCACCCTCCTGCAGCTCATCTCCCCCAATATGTGGGCTTAAAGCAGGCTGAAAGGCAAGTGATATTGAGGTCGTAACACCAAAAACATGTTACCCCAGGAAAGGGGCTTCATTCCTGGGTAAACGACATCCAGACCGCCTCCCTGGACCTCCCTGGACCACCCTCCATCTCCCCCCAATATGTGCGCTTAAAGCAGGACGAAAAACAGGTCGTAAACGGGTAATAACATCAAATACGTGTTACCCCAGGAAAGAGGCTTCATTCCTGGGTAAAGGACCGACAGACCGCCTCCCTGGACCTCCCTGGACCAGCCTGGACCACCCTGCATCTCCCCCCCAAAATATGGGCTCAAAGCAGGCTGAAAAACAGGTCGTAAAGGGGTAATAACACCAAAAACGTGTTACCCCAGGAAAGGGGCTTCATTCCTGGGTAAACGACCTCCAGACCGCCTCCCTGGACCTCCCTGGACCACCCTGCACCACCCTCCATCTCCCCCCAATATGTGTGCTTAAAGCAGGCTGAAAAACAGGTAATAAGGGGTAATAACACCAAAAACGTGTTACCCCACCAAACAGGCTTCATTCCTGGGTAAAGCACCTCCACAACGCCACCCTGGAACACTCTGCACCCTCCTGCAGCTCATCTCCCCCAATATGTGGGCTTAAAGCAGGCTGAAAGGCAAGTGATATTGAGGTCGTAACACCAAAAACATGTTACCCCAGGAAAGGGGCTTCATTCCTGGGTAAAGCACCTCCACAACGCCACCCTGGAACACTCTGCACCCTCCTGCAGCTCATCTCCCCCAATATGTGGGCTTAAAGCAGGCTGAAAGGCAAGTGATATTGAGGTCGTAACACCAAAAACATGTTACCCCAGGAAAGGGGCTTCATTCCTGGGTAAACGACATCCAGACCGCCTCCCTGGACCTCCCTGGACCACCCTCCATCTCCCCCCAATATGTGCGCTTAAAGCAGGACGAAAAACAGGTCGTAAACGGGTAATAACATCAAATACGTGTTACCCCAGGAAAGAGGCTTCATTCCTGGGTAAAGGACCGACAGACCGCCTCCCTGGACCTCCCTGGACCAGCCTGGACCACCCTGCATCTCCCCCCCAAAATATGGGCTCAAAGCAGGCTGAAAAACAGGTCGTAAAGGGGTAATAACACCAAAAACGTGTTACCCCAGGAAAGGGGCTTCATTCCTGGGTAAACGACCTCCAGACCGCCTCCCTGGACCACCCTGCACCACCCTCCATCTCCCCCCAATATGTGTGCTTAAAGCAGGCTGAAAAACAGGTAATAAGGGGTAATAACACCAAAAACGTGTTACCCCACCAAACAGGCTTCATTCCTGGGTAAAGCACCTCCACAACGCCACCCTGGAACACTCTGCACCCTCCTGCAGCTCATCTCCCCCAATATGTGGGCTTAAAGCAGGCTGAAAGGCAAGTGATATTGAGGTCGTAACACCAAAAACATGTTACCCCAGGAAAGGGGCTTCATTCCTGGGTAAACGACATCCAGACCGCCTCCCTGGACCTCCCTGGACCACCCTCCATCTCCCCCCAATATGTGCGCTTAAAGCAGGACGAAAAACAGGTCGTAAACGGGTAATAACATCAAATACGTGTTACCCCAGGAAAGAGGCTTCATTCCTGGGTAAAGGACCGACAGACCGCCTCCCTGGACCTCCCTGGACCAGCCTGGACCACCCTGCATCTCCCCCCCAAAATATGGGCTCAAAGCAGGCTGAAAAACAGGTCGTAAAGGGGTAATAACACCAAAAACGTGTTACCCCAGGAAAGGGGCTTCATTCCTGGGTAAACAACCTCCAGACCGCCTCCCTGGACCACCCTGCACCACCCTCCATCTCCCCCCAATATGTGTGCTTAAAGCAGGCTGAAAAACAGGTAATAAGGGGTAATAACACCAAAAACGTGTTACCCCACCAAACAGGCTTCATTCCTGGGTAAAGCACCTCCACAACGCCACCCTGGAACACTCTGCACCCTCCTGCAGCTCATCTCCCCCAATATGTGGGCTTAAAGCAGGCTGAAAGGCAAGTGATATTGAGGTCGTAACACCAAAAACATGTTACCCCAGGAAAGGGGCTTCATTCCTGGGTAAACGACATCCAGACCGCCTCCCTGGACCTCCCTGGACCACCCTCCATCTCCCCCCAATATGTGCGCTTAAAGCAGGACGAAAAACAGGTCGTAAACGGGTAATAACATCAAATACGTGTTACCCCAGGAAAGAGGCTTCATTCCTGGGTAAAGCACCTCCACAACGCCACCCTGGAACACTCTGCACCCTCCTGCAGCTCATCTCCCCCAATATGTGGGCTTAAAGCAGGCTGAAAGGCAAGTGATATTGAGGTCGTAACACCAAAAACATGTTACCCCAGGAAAGGGGCTTCATTCCTGGGTAAAGCACCTCCACAACGCCACCCTGGAACACTCTGCACCCTCCTGCAGCTCATCTCCCCCAATATGTGGGCTTAAAGCAGGCTGAAAGGCAAGTGATATTGAGGTCGTAACACCAAAAACATGTTACCCCAGGAAAGGGGCTTCATTCCTGGGTAAACGACATCCAGACCGCCTCCCTGGACCTCCCTGGACCACCCTCCATCTCCCCCCAATATGTGCGCTTAAAGCAGGACGAAAAACAGGTCGTAAACGGGTAATAACATCAAATACGTGTTACCCCAGGAAAGAGGCTTCATTCCTGGGTAAAGGACCGACAGACCGCCTCCCTGGACCTCCCTGGACCAGCCTGGACCACCCTGCATCTCCCCCCCAAAATATGGGCTCAAAGCAGGCTGAAAAACAGGTCGTAAAGGGGTAATAACACCAAAAACGTGTTACCCCAGGAAAGGGGCTTCATTCCTGGGTAAACGACCTCCAGACCGCCTCCCTGGACCACCCTGCACCACCCTCCATCTCCCCCCAATATGTGTGCTTAAAGCAGGCTGAAAAACAGGTAATAAGGGGTAATAACACCAAAAACGTGTTACCCCACCAAACAGGCTTCATTCCTGGGTAAAGCACCTCCACAACGCCACCCTGGAACACTCTGCACCCTCCTGCAGCTCATCTCCCCCAATATGTGGGCTTAAAGCAGGCTGAAAGGCAAGTGATATTGAGGTCGTAACACCAAAAACATGTTACCCCAGGAAAGGGGCTTCATTCCTGGGTAAACGACATCCAGACCGCCTCCCTGGACCTCCCTGGACCACCCTCCATCTCCCCCCAATATGTGCGCTTAAAGCAGGACGAAAAACAGGTCGTAAACGGGTAATAACATCAAATACGTGTTACCCCAGGAAAGAGGCTTCATTCCTGGGTAAAGCACCTCCACAACGCCACCCTGGAACACTCTGCACCCTCCTGCAGCTCATCTCCCCCAATATGTGGGCTTAAAGCAGGCTGAAAGGCAAGTGATATTGAGATCGTAACACCAAAAACATGTTACCCCAGGAAAGGGGCTTCATTCCTGGGTAAAGCACCTCCACAACGCCACCCTGGAACACTCTGCACCCTCCTGCAGCTCATCTCCCCCAATATGTGGGCTTAAAGCAGGCTGAAAGGCAAGTGATATTGAGGTCGTAACACCAAAAACATGTTACCCCAGGAAAGGGGCTTCATTCCTGGGTAAACGACATCCAGACCGCCTCCCTGGACCTCCCTGGACCACCCTCCATCTCCCCCCAATATGTGCGCTTAAAGCAGGACGAAAAACAGGTCGTAAACGGGTAATAACATCAAATACGTGTTACCCCAGGAAAGAGGCTTCATTCCTGGGTAAAGGACCGACAGACCGCCTCCCTGGACCTCCCTGGACCAGCCTGGACCACCCTGCATCTCCCCCCCAAAATATGGGCTCAAAGCAGGCTGAAAAACAGGTCGTAAAGGGGTAATAACACCAAAAACGTGTTACCCCAGGAAAGGGGCTTCATTCCTGGGTAAACGACCTCCAGACCGCCTCCCTGGACCTCCCTGGACCACCCTGCACCACCCTCCATCTCCCCCCAATATGTGTGCTTAAAGCAGGCTGAAAAACAGGTAATAAGGGGTAATAACACCAAAAACGTGTTACCCCACCAAACAGGCTTCATTCCTGGGTAAAGCACCTCCACAACGCCACCCTGGAACACTCTGCACCCTCCTGCAGCTCATCTCCCCCAATATGTGGGCTTAAAGCAGGCTGAAAGGCAAGTGATATTGAGGTCGTAACACCAAAAACATGTTACCCCAGGAAAGGGGCTTCATTCCTGGGTAAAGCACCTCCACAACGCCACCCTGGAACACTCTGCACCCTCCTGCAGCTCATCTCCCCCAATATGTGGGCTTAAAGCAGGCTGAAAGGCAAGTGATATTGAGGTTGTAACACCAAAAACATGTTACCCCAGGAAAGGGGCTTCATTCCTGGGTAAAGCACCTCCACAACGCCACCCTGGAACACTCTGCACCCTCCTGCAGCTCATCTCCCCCAATATGTGGGCTTAAAGCAGGCTGAAAGGCAAGTGATATTGAGGTCGTAACACCAAAAACATGTTACCCCAGGAAAGGGGCTTCATTCCTGGGTAAAGCACCTCCACAACGCCACCCTGGAACACTCTGCACCCTCCTGCAGCTCATCTCCCCCAATATGTGGGCTTAAAGCAGGCTGAAAGGCAAGTGATATTGAGGTCGTAACACCAAAAACATGTTACCCCAGGAAAGGGGCTTCATTCCTGGGTAAAGCACCTCCACAACGCCACCCTGGAACACTCTGCACCCTCCTGCAGCTCATCTCCCCCAATATGTGGGCTTAAAGCAGGCTGAAAGGCAAGTGATATTGAGGTCGTAACACCAAAAACATGTTACCCCAGGAAAGGGGCTTCATTCCTGGGTAAACGACATCCAGACCGCCTCCCTGGACCTCCCTGGACCACCCTCCATCTCCCCCCAATATGTGCGCTTAAAGCAGGACGAAAAACAGGTCGTAAACGGGTAATAACATCAAATACGTGTTACCCCAGGAAAGAGGCTTCATTCCTGGGTAAAGGACCGACAGACCGCCTCCCTGGACCTCCCTGGACCAGCCTGGACCACCCTGCATCTCCCCCCCAAAATATGGGCTCAAAGCAGGCTGAAAAACAGGTCGTAAAGGGGTAATAACACCAAAAACGTGTTACCCCAGGAAAGGGGCTTCATTCCTGGGTAAACGACCTCCAGACCGCCTCCCTGGACCACCCTGCACCACCCTCCATCTCCCCCCAATATGTGTGCTTAAAGCAGGCTGAAAAACAGGTAATAAGGGGTAATAACACCAAAAACGTGTTACCCCACCAAACAGGCTTCATTCCTGGGTAAAGCACCTCCACAACGCCACCCTGGAACACTCTGCACCCTCCTGCAGCTCATCTCCCCCAATATGTGGGCTTAAAGCAGGCTGAAAGGCAAGTGATATTGAGGTCGTAACACCAAAAACATGTTACCCCAGGAAAGGGGCTTCATTCCTGGGTAAACGACATCCAGACCGCCTCCCTGGACCTCCCTGGACCACCCTCCATCTCCCCCCAATATGTGCGCTTAAAGCAGGACGAAAAACAGGTCGTAAACGGGTAATAACATCAAATACGTGTTACCCCAGGAAAGAGGCTTCATTCCTGGGTAAAGGACCGACAGACCGCCTCCCTGGACCTCCCTGGACCAGCCTGGACCACCCTGCATCTCCCCCCCAAAATATGGGCTCAAAGCAGGCTGAAAAACAGGTCGTAAAGGGGTAATAACACCAAAAACGTGTTACCCCAGGAAAGGGGCTTCATTCCTGGGTAAACAACCTCCAGACCGCCTCCCTGGACCACCCTGCACCACCCTCCATCTCCCCCCAATATGTGTGCTTAAAGCAGGCTGAAAAACAGGTAATAAGGGGTAATAACACCAAAAACGTGTTACCCCACCAAACAGGCTTCATTCCTGGGTAAAGCACCTCCACAACGCCACCCTGGAACACTCTGCACCCTCCTGCAGCTCATCTCCCCCAATATGTGGGCTTAAAGCAGGCTGAAAGGCAAGTGATATTGAGGTCGTAACACCAAAAACATGTTACCCCAGGAAAGGGGCTTCATTCCTGGGTAAACGACATCCAGACCGCCTCCCTGGACCTCCCTGGACCACCCTCCATCTCCCCCCAATATGTGCGCTTAAAGCAGGACGAAAAACAGGTCGTAAACGGGTAATAACATCAAATACGTGTTACCCCAGGAAAGAGGCTTCATTCCTGGGTAAAGCACCTCCACAACGCCACCCTGGAACACTCTGCACCCTCCTGCAGCTCATCTCCCCCAATATGTGGGCTTAAAGCAGGCTGAAAGGCAAGTGATATTGAGGTCGTAACACCAAAAACATGTTACCCCAGGAAAGGGGCTTCATTCCTGGGTAAAGCACCTCCACAACGCCACCCTGGAACACTCTGCACCCTCCTGCAGCTCATCTCCCCCAATATGTGGGCTTAAAGCAGGCTGAAAGGCAAGTGATATTGAGGTCGTAACACCAAAAACATGTTACCCCAGGAAAGGGGCTTCATTCCTGGGTAAACGACATCCAGACCGCCTCCCTGGACCTCCCTGGACCACCCTCCATCTCCCCCCAATATGTGCGCTTAAAGCAGGACGAAAAACAGGTCGTAAACGGGTAATAACATCAAATACGTGTTACCCCAGGAAAGAGGCTTCATTCCTGGGTAAAGGACCGACAGACCGCCTCCCTGGACCTCCCTGGACCAGCCTGGACCACCCTGCATCTCCCCCCCAAAATATGGGCTCAAAGCAGGCTGAAAAACAGGTCGTAAAGGGGTAATAACACCAAAAACGTGTTACCCCAGGAAAGGGGCTTCATTCCTGGGTAAACGACCTCCAGACCGCCTCCCTGGACCACCCTGCACCACCCTCCATCTCCCCCCAATATGTGTGCTTAAAGCAGGCTGAAAAACAGGTAATAAGGGGTAATAACACCAAAAACGTGTTACCCCACCAAACAGGCTTCATTCCTGGGTAAAGCACCTCCACAACGCCACCCTGGAACACTCTGCACCCTCCTGCAGCTCATCTCCCCCAATATGTGGGCTTAAAGCAGGCTGAAAGGCAAGTGATATTGAGGTCGTAACACCAAAAACATGTTACCCCAGGAAAGGGGCTTCATTCCTGGGTAAACGACATCCAGACCGCCTCCCTGGACCTCCCTGGACCACCCTCCATCTCCCCCCAATATGTGCGCTTAAAGCAGGACGAAAAACAGGTCGTAAACGGGTAATAACATCAAATACGTGTTACCCCAGGAAAGAGGCTTCATTCCTGGGTAAAGCACCTCCACAACGCCACCCTGGAACACTCTGCACCCTCCTGCAGCTCATCTCCCCCAATATGTGGGCTTAAAGCAGGCTGAAAGGCAAGTGATATTGAGATCGTAACACCAAAAACATGTTACCCCAGGAAAGGGGCTTCATTCCTGGGTAAAGCACCTCCACAACGCCACCCTGGAACACTCTGCACCCTCCTGCAGCTCATCTCCCCCAATATGTGGGCTTAAAGCAGGCTGAAAGGCAAGTGATATTGAGGTCGTAACACCAAAAACATGTTACCCCAGGAAAGGGGCTTCATTCCTGGGTAAACGACATCCAGACCGCCTCCCTGGACCTCCCTGGACCACCCTCCATCTCCCCCCAATATGTGCGCTTAAAGCAGGACGAAAAACAGGTCGTAAACGGGTAATAACATCAAATACGTGTTACCCCAGGAAAGAGGCTTCATTCCTGGGTAAAGGACCGACAGACCGCCTCCCTGGACCTCCCTGGACCAGCCTGGACCACCCTGCATCTCCCCCCCAAAATATGGGCTCAAAGCAGGCTGAAAAACAGGTCGTAAAGGGGTAATAACACCAAAAACGTGTTACCCCAGGAAAGGGGCTTCATTCCTGGGTAAACGACCTCCAGACCGCCTCCCTGGACCTCCCTGGACCACCCTGCACCACCCTCCATCTCCCCCCAATATGTGTGCTTAAAGCAGGCTGAAAAACAGGTAATAAGGGGTAATAACACCAAAAACGTGTTACCCCACCAAACAGGCTTCATTCCTGGGTAAAGCACCTCCACAACGCCACCCTGGAACACTCTGCACCCTCCTGCAGCTCATCTCCCCCAATATGTGGGCTTAAAGCAGGCTGAAAGGCAAGTGATATTGAGGTCGTAACACCAAAAACATGTTACCCCAGGAAAGGGGCTTCATTCCTGGGTAAAGCACCTCCACAACGCCACCCTGGAACACTCTGCACCCTCCTGCAGCTCATCTCCCCCAATATGTGGGCTTAAAGCAGGCTGAAAGGCAAGTGATATTGAGGTTGTAACACCAAAAACATGTTACCCCAGGAAAGGGGCTTCATTCCTGGGTAAAGCACCTCCACAACGCCACCCTGGAACACTCTGCACCCTCCTGCAGCTCATCTCCCCCAATATGTGGGCTTAAAGCAGGCTGAAAGGCAAGTGATATTGAGGTCGTAACACCAAAAACATGTTACCCCAGGAAAGGGGCTTCATTCCTGGGTAAAGCACCTCCACAACGCCACCCTGGAACACTCTGCACCCTCCTGCAGCTCATCTCCCCCAATATGTGGGCTTAAAGCAGGCTGAAAGGCAAGTGATATTGAGGTCGTAACACCAAAAACATGTTACCCCAGGAAAGGGGCTTCATTCCTGGGTAAAGCACCTCCACAACGCCACCCTGGAACACTCTGCACCCTCCTGCAGCTCATCTCCCCCAATATGTGGGCTTAAAGCAGGCTGAAAGGCAAGTGATATTGAGGTCGTAACACCAAAAACATGTTACCCCAGGAAAGGGGCTTCATTCCTGGGTAAACGACATCCAGACCGCCTCCCTGGACCTCCCTGGACCACCCTCCATCTCCCCCCAATATGTGCGCTTAAAGCAGGACGAAAAACAGGTCGTAAACGGGTAATAACATCAAATACGTGTTACCCCAGGAAAGAGGCTTCATTCCTGGGTAAAGGACCGACAGACCGCCTCCCTGGACCTCCCTGGACCAGCCTGGACCACCCTGCATCTCCCCCCCAAAATATGGGCTCAAAGCAGGCTGAAAAACAGGTCGTAAAGGGGTAATAACACCAAAAACGTGTTACCCCAGGAAAGGGGCTTCATTCCTGGGTAAACGACCTCCAGACCGCCTCCCTGGACCACCCTGCACCACCCTCCATCTCCCCCCAATATGTGTGCTTAAAGCAGGCTGAAAAACAGGTAATAAGGGGTAATAACACCAAAAACGTGTTACCCCACCAAACAGGCTTCATTCCTGGGTAAAGCACCTCCACAACGCCACCCTGGAACACTCTGCACCCTCCTGCAGCTCATCTCCCCCAATATGTGGGCTTAAAGCAGGCTGAAAGGCAAGTGATATTGAGGTCGTAACACCAAAAACATGTTACCCCAGGAAAGGGGCTTCATTCCTGGGTAAAGCACCTCCACAACGCCACCCTGGAACACTCTGCACCCTCCTGCAGCTCATCTCCCCCAATATGTGGGCTTAAAGCAGGCTGAAAGGCAAGTGATATTGAGGTCGTAACACCAAAAACATGTTACCCCAGGAAAGGGGCTTCATTCCTGGGTAAAGCACCTCCACAACGCCACCCTGGAACACTCTGCACCCTCCTGCAGCTCATCTCCCCCAATATGTGGGCTTAAAGCAGGCTGAAAGGCAAGTGATATTGAGGTCGTAACACCAAAAACATGTTACCCCAGGAAAGGGGCTTCATTCCTGGGTAAAGCACCTCCACAACGCCACCCTGGAACACTCTGCACCCTCCTGCAGCTCATCTCCCCCAATATGTGGGCTTAAAGCAGGCTGAAAGGCAAGTGATATTGAGGTCGTAACACCAAAAACATGTTACCCCAGGAAAGGGGCTTCATTCCTGGGTAAAGCACCTCCACAACGCCACCCTGGAACACTCTGCACCCTCCTGCAGCTCATCTCCCCCAATATGTGGGCTTAAAGCAGGCTGAAAGGCAAGTGATATTGAGGTCGTAACACCAAAAACATGTTACCCCAGGAAAGGGGCTTCATTCCTGGGTAAACGACATCCAGACCGCCTCCCTGGACCTCCCTGGACCACCCTCCATCTCCCCCCAATATGTGCGCTTAAAGCAGGACGAAAAACAGGTCGTAAACGGGTAATAACATCAAATACGTGTTACCCCAGGAAAGAGGCTTCATTCCTGGGTAAAGGACCGACAGACCGCCTCCCTGGACCTCCCTGGACCAGCCTGGACCACCCTGCATCTCCCCCCCAAAATATGGGCTCAAAGCAGGCTGAAAAACAGGTCGTAAAGGGGTAATAACACCAAAAACGTGTTACCCCAGGAAAGGGGCTTCATTCCTGGGTAAACGACCTCCAGACCGCCTCCCTGGACCACCCTGCACCACCCTCCATCTCCCCCCAATATGTGTGCTTAAAGCAGGCTGAAAAACAGGTAATAAGGGGTAATAACACCAAAAACGTGTTACCCCACCAAACAGGCTTCATTCCTGGGTAAAGCACCTCCACAACGCCACCCTGGAACACTCTGCACCCTCCTGCAGCTCATCTCCCCCAATATGTGGGCTTAAAGCAGGCTGAAAGGCAAGTGATATTGAGGTCGTAACACCAAAAACATGTTACCCCAGGAAAGGGGCTTCATTCCTGGGTAAACGACATCCAGACCGCCTCCCTGGACCTCCCTGGACCACCCTCCATCTCCCCCCAATATGTGCGCTTAAAGCAGGACGAAAAACAGGTCGTAAACGGGTAATAACATCAAATACGTGTTACCCCAGGAAAGAGGCTTCATTCCTGGGTAAAGCACCTCCACAACGCCACCCTGGAACACTCTGCACCCTCCTGCAGCTCATCTCCCCCAATATGTGGGCTTAAAGCAGGCTGAAAGGCAAGTGATATTGAGGTCGTAACACCAAAAACATGTTACCCCAGGAAAGGGGCTTCATTCCTGGGTAAAGCACCTCCACAACGCCACCCTGGAACACTCTGCACCCTCCTGCAGCTCATCTCCCCCAATATGTGGGCTTAAAGCAGGCTGAAAGGCAAGTGATATTGAGGTCGTAACACCAAAAACATGTTACCCCAGGAAAGGGGCTTCATTCCTGGGTAAACGACATCCAGACCGCCTCCCTGGACCTCCCTGGTCCACCCTCCATCTCCCCCCAATATGTGCGCTTAAAGCAGGACGAAAAACAGGTCGTAAACGGGTAATAACATCAAATACGTGTTACCCCAGGAAAGAGGCTTCATTCCTGGGTAAAGGACCGACAGACCGCCTCCCTGGACCTCCCTGGACCAGCCTGGACCACCCTGCATCTCCCCCCCAAAATATGGGCTCAAAGCAGGCTGAAAAACAGGTCGTAAAGGGGTAATAACACCAAAAACGTGTTACCCCAGGAAAGGGGCTTCATTCCTGGGTAAACGACCTCCAGACCGCCTCCCTGGACCACCCTGCACCACCCTCCATCTCCCCCCAATATGTGTGCTTAAAGCAGGCTGAAAAACAGGTAATAAGGGGTAATAACACCAAAAACGTGTTACCCCACCAAACAGGCTTCATTCCTGGGTAAAGCACCTCCACAACGCCACCCTGGAACACTCTGCACCCTCCTGCAGCTCATCTCCCCCAATATGTGGGCTTAAAGCAGGCTGAAAGGCAAGTGATATTGAGGTCGTAACACCAAAAACATGTTACCCCAGGAAAGGGGCTTCATTCCTGGGTAAACGACATCCAGACCGCCTCCCTGGACCTCCCTGGACCACCCTCCATCTCCCCCCAATATGTGCGCTTAAAGCAGGACGAAAAACAGGTCGTAAACGGGTAATAACATCAAATACGTGTTACCCCAGGAAAGAGGCTTCATTCCTGGGTAAAGGACCGACAGACCGCCTCCCTGGACCTCCCTGGACCAGCCTGGACCACCCTGCATCTCCCCCCCAAAATATGGGCTCAAAGCAGGCTGAAAAACAGGTCGTAAAGGGGTAATAACACCAAAAACGTGTTACCCCAGGAAAGGGGCTTCATTCCTGGGTAAACGACCTCCAGACCGCCTCCCTGGACCACCCTGCACCACCCTCCATCTCCCCCCAATATGTGTGCTTAAAGCAGGCTGAAAAACAGGTAATAAGGGGTAATAACACCAAAAACGTGTTACCCCACCAAACAGGCTTCATTCCTGGGTAAAGCACCTCCACAACGCCACCCTGGAACACTCTGCACCCTCCTGCAGCTCATCTCCCCCAATATGTGGGCTTAAAGCAGGCTGAAAGGCAAGTGATATTGAGGTCGTAACACCAAAAACATGTTACCCCAGGAAAGGGGCTTCATTCCTGGGTAAACGACATCCAGACCGCCTCCCTGGACCTCCCTGGACCACCCTCCATCTCCCCCCAATATGTGCGCTTAAAGCAGGACGAAAAACAGGTCGTAAACGGGTAATAACATCAAATACGTGTTACCCCAGGAAAGAGGCTTCATTCCTGGGTAAAGCACCTCCACAACGCCACCCTGGAACACTCTGCACCCTCCTGCAGCTCATCTCCCCCAATATGTGGGCTTAAAGCAGGCTGAAAGGCAAGTGATATTGAGGTCGTAACACCAAAAACATGTTACCCCAGGAAAGGGGCTTCATTCCTGGGTAAAGCACCTCCACAACGCCACCCTGGAACACTCTGCACCCTCCTGCAGCTCATCTCCCCCAATATGTGGGCTTAAAGCAGGCTGAAAGGCAAGTGATATTGAGGTCGTAACACCAAAAACATGTTACCCCAGGAAAGGGGCTTCATTCCTGGGTAAACGACATCCAGACCGCCTCCCTGGACCTCCCTGGACCACCCTCCATCTCCCCCCAATATGTGCGCTTAAAGCAGGACGAAAAACAGGTCGTAAACGGGTAATAACATCAAATACGTGTTACCCCAGGAAAGAGGCTTCATTCCTGGGTAAAGGACCGACAGACCGCCTCCCTGGACCTCCCTGGACCAGCCTGGACCACCCTGCATCTCCCCCCCAAAATATGGGCTCAAAGCAGGCTGAAAAACAGGTCGTAAAGGGGTAATAACACCAAAAACGTGTTACCCCAGGAAAGGGGCTTCATTCCTGGGTAAACGACCTCCAGACCGCCTCCCTGGACCACCCTGCACCACCCTCCATCTCCCCCCAATATGTGTGCTTAAAGCAGGCTGAAAAACAGGTAATAAGGGGTAATAACACCAAAAACGTGTTACCCCACCAAACAGGCTTCATTCCTGGGTAAAGCACCTCCACAACGCCACCCTGGAACACTCTGCACCCTCCTGCAGCTCATCTCCCCCAATATGTGGGCTTAAAGCAGGCTGAAAGGCAAGTGATATTGAGGTCGTAACACCAAAAACATGTTACCCCAGGAAAGGGGCTTCATTCCTGGGTAAACGACATCCAGACCGCCTCCCTGGACCTCCCTGGACCACCCTCCATCTCCCCCCAATATGTGCGCTTAAAGCAGGACGAAAAACAGGTCGTAAACGGGTAATAACATCAAATACGTGTTACCCCAGGAAAGAGGCTTCATTCCTGGGTAAAGCACCTCCACAACGCCACCCTGGAACACTCTGCACCCTCCTGCAGCTCATCTCCCCCAATATGTGGGCTTAAAGCAGGCTGAAAGGCAAGTGATATTGAGGTCGTAACACCAAAAACATGTTACCCCAGGAAAGGGGCTTCATTCCTGGGTAAAGCACCTCCACAACGCCACCCTGGAACACTCTGCACCCTCCTGCAGCTCATCTCCCCCAATATGTGGGCTTAAAGCAGGCTGAAAGGCAAGTGATATTGAGGTCGTAACACCAAAAACATGTTACCCCAGGAAAGGGGCTTCATTCCTGGGTAAACGACATCCAGACCGCCTCCCTGGACCTCCCTGGACCACCCTCCATCTCCCCCCAATATGTGCGCTTAAAGCAGGACGAAAAACAGGTCGTAAACGGGTAATAACATCAAATACGTGTTACCCCAGGAAAGAGGCTTCATTCCTGGGTAAAGGACCGACAGACCGCCTCCCTGGACCTCCCTGGACCAGCCTGGACCACCCTGCATCTCCCCCCCAAAATATGGGCTCAAAGCAGGCTGAAAAACAGGTCGTAAAGGGGTAATAACACCAAAAACGTGTTACCCCAGGAAAGGGGCTTCATTCCTGGGTAAACGACCTCCAGACCGCCTCCCTGGACCTCCCTGGACCACCCTGCACCACCCTCCATCTCCCCCCAATATGTGTGCTTAAAGCAGGCTGAAAAACAGGTAATAAGGGGTAATAACACCAAAAACGTGTTACCCCACCAAACAGGCTTCATTCCTGGGTAAAGCACCTCCACAACGCCACCCTGGAACACTCTGCACCCTCCTGCAGCTCATCTCCCCCAATATGTGGGCTTAAAGCAGGCTGAAAGGCAAGTGATATTGAGGTCGTAACACCAAAAACATGTTACCCCAGGAAAGGGGCTTCATTCCTGGGTAAAGCACCTCCACAACGCCACCCTGGAACACTCTGCACCCTCCTGCAGCTCATCTCCCCCAATATGTGGGCTTAAAGCAGGCTGAAAGGCAAGTGATATTGAGGTCGTAACACCAAAAACATGTTACCCCAGGAAAGGGGCTTCATTCCTGGGTAAAGCACCTCCACAACGCCACCCTGGAACACTCTGCACCCTCCTGCAGCTCATCTCCCCCAATATGTGGGCTTAAAGCAGGCTGAAAGGCAAGTGATATTGAGGTCGTAACACCAAAAACATGTTACCCCAGGAAAGGGGCTTCATTCCTGGGTAAAGCACCTCCACAACGCCACCCTGGAACACTCTGCACCCTCCTGCAGCTCATCTCCCCCAATATGTGGGCTTAAAGCAGGCTGAAAGGCAAGTGATATTGAGGTCGTAACACCAAAAACATGTTACCCCAGGAAAGGGGCTTCATTCCTGGGTAAAGCACCTCCACAACGCCACCCTGGAACACTCTGCACCCTCCTGCAGCTCATCTCCCCCAATATGTGGGCTTAAAGCAGGCTGAAAGGCAAGTGATATTGAGGTCGTAACACCAAAAACATGTTACCCCAGGAAAGGGGCTTCATTCCTGGGTAAACGACATCCAGACCGCCTCCCTGGACCTCCCTGGACCACCCTCCATCTCCCCCCAATATGTGCGCTTAAAGCAGGACGAAAAACAGGTCGTAAACGGGTAATAACATCAAATACGTGTTACCCCAGGAAAGAGGCTTCATTCCTGGGTAAAGGACCGACAGACCGCCTCCCTGGACCTCCCTGGACCAGCCTGGACCACCCTGCATCTCCCCCCCAAAATATGGGCTCAAAGCAGGCTGAAAAACAGGTCGTAAAGGGGTAATAACACCAAAAACGTGTTACCCCAGGAAAGGGGCTTCATTCCTGGGTAAACGACCTCCAGACCGCCTCCCTGGACCACCCTGCACCACCCTCCATCTCCCCCCAATATGTGTGCTTAAAGCAGGCTGAAAAACAGGTAATAAGGGGTAATAACACCAAAAACGTGTTACCCCACCAAACAGGCTTCATTCCTGGGTAAAGCACCTCCACAACGCCACCCTGGAACACTCTGCACCCTCCTGCAGCTCATCTCCCCCAATATGTGGGCTTAAAGCAGGCTGAAAGGCAAGTGATATTGAGGTCGTAACACCAAAAACATGTTACCCCAGGAAAGGGGCTTCATTCCTGGGTAAAGCACCTCCACAACGCCACCCTGGAACACTCTGCACCCTCCTGCAGCTCATCTCCCCCAATATGTGGGCTTAAAGCAGGCTGAAAGGCAAGTGATATTGAGGTCGTAACACCAAAAACATGTTACCCCAGGAAAGGGGCTTCATTCCTCAGTAAACGACATCCAGACCGCCTCCCTGGACCTCCCTGGACCACCCTCCATCTCCCCCCAATATGTGCGCTTAAAGCAGGACGAAAAACAGGTCGTAAACGGGTAATAACATCAAATACGTGTTACCCCAGGAAAGAGGCTTCATTCCTGGGTAAAGGACCGACAGACCGCCTCCCTGGACCTCCCTGGACCAGCCTGGACCACCCTGCATCTCCCCCCCAAAATATGGGCTCAAAGCAGGCTGAAAAACAGGTCGTAAAGGGGTAATAACACCAAAAACGTGTTACCCCAGGAAAGGGGCTTCATTCCTGGGTAAACGACCTCCAGACCGCCTCCCTGGACCTCCCTGGACCACCCTGCACCACCCTCCATCTCCCCCCAATATGTGTGCTTAAAGCAGGCTGAAAAACAGGTAATAAGGGGTAATAACACCAAAAACGTGTTACCCCACCAAACAGGCTTCATTCCTGGGTAAAGCACCTCCACAACGCCACCCTGGAACACTCTGCACCCTCCTGCAGCTCATCTCCCCCAATATGTGGGCTTAAAGCAGGCTGAAAGGCAAGTGATATTGAGGTCGTAACACCAAAAACATGTTACCCCAGGAAAGGGGCTTCATTCCTGGGTAAAGCACCTCCACAACGCCACCCTGGAACACTCTGCACCCTCCTGCAGCTCATCTCCCCCAATATGTGGGCTTAAAGCAGGCTGAAAGGCAAGTGATATTGAGGTCGTAACACCAAAAACATGTTACCCCAGGAAAGGGGCTTCATTCCTGGGTAAAGCACCTCCACAACGCCACCCTGGAACACTCTGCACCCTCCTGCAGCTCATCTCCCCCAATATGTGGGCTTAAAGCAGGCTGAAAGGCAAGTGATATTGAGGTCGTAACACCAAAAACATGTTACCCCAGGAAAGGGGCTTCATTCCTGGGTAAACGACATCCAGACCGCCTCCCTGGACCTCCCTGGACCACCCTCCATCTCCCCCCAATATGTGCGCTTAAAGCAGGACGAAAAACAGGTCGTAAACGGGTAATAACATCAAATACGTGTTACCCCAGGAAAGAGGCTTCATTCCTGGGTAAAGGACCGACAGACCGCCTCCCTGGACCTCCCTGGACCAGCCTGGACCACCCTGCATCTCCCCCCCAAAATATGGGCTCAAAGCAGGCTGAAAAACAGGTCGTAAAGGGGTAATAACACCAAAAACGTGTTACCCCAGGAAAGGGGCTTCATTCCTGGGTAAACGACCTCCAGACCGCCTCCCTGGACCACCCTGCACCACCCTCCATCTCCCCCCAATATGTGTGCTTAAAGCAGGCTGAAAAACAGGTAATAAGGGGTAATAACACCAAAAACGTGTTACCCCACCAAATAGGCTTCATTCCTGGGTAAAGCACCTCCACAACGCCACCCTGGAACACTCTGCACCCTCCTGCAGCTCATCTCCCCCAATATGTGGGCTTAAAGCAGGCTGAAAGGCAAGTGATATTGAGGTCGTAACACCAAAAACATGTTACCCCAGGAAAGGGGCTTCATTCCTGGGTAAACGACATCCAGACCGCCTCCCTGGACCTCCCTGGACCACCCTCCATCTCCCCCCAATATGTGCGCTTAAAGCAGGACGAAAAACAGGTCGTAAACGGGTAATAACATCAAATATGTGTTACCCCAGGAAAGAGGCTTCATTCCTGGGTAAAGGACCGACAGACCGCCTCCCTGGACCTCCCTGGACCAGCCTGGACCACCCTGCATCTCCCCCCCAAAATATGGGCTCAAAGCAGGCTGAAAAACAGGTCGTAAAGGGGTAATAACACCAAAAACGTGTTACCCCAGGAAAGGGGCTTCATTCCTGGGTAAACAACCTCCAGACCGCCTCCCTGGACCACCCTGCACCACCCTCCATCTCCCCCCAATATGTGTGCTTAAAGCAGGCTGAAAAACAGGTAATAAGGGGTAATAACACCAAAAACGTGTTACCCCACCAAACAGGCTTCATTCCTGGGTAAAGCACCTCCACAACGCCACCCTGGAACACTCTGCACCCTCCTGCAGCTCATCTCCCCCAATATGTGGGCTTAAAGCAGGCTGAAAGGCAAGTGATATTGAGGTCGTAACACCAAAAACATGTTACCCCAGGAAAGGGGCTTCATTCCTGGGTAAACGACATCCAGACCGCCTCCCTGGACCTCCCTGGACCACCCTCCATCTCCCCCCAATATGTGCGCTTAAAGCAGGACGAAAAACAGGTCGTAAACGGGTAATAACATCAAATACGTGTTACCCCAGGAAAGAGGCTTCATTCCTGGGTAAAGCACCTCCACAACGCCACCCTGGAACACTCTGCACCCTCCTGCAGCTCATCTCCCCCAATATGTGGGCTTAAAGCAGGCTGAAAGGCAAGTGATATTGAGGTCGTAACACCAAAAACATGTTACCCCAGGAAAGGGGCTTCATTCCTGGGTAAAGCACCTCCACAACGCCACCCTGGAACACTCTGCACCCTCCTGCAGCTCATCTCCCCCAATATGTGGGCTTAAAGCAGGCTGAAAGGCAAGTGATATTGAGGTCGTAACACCAAAAACATGTTACCCCAGGAAAGGGGCTTCATTCCTGGGTAAACGACATCCAGACCGCCTCCCTGGACCTCCCTGGACCACCCTCCATCTCCCCCCAATATGTGCGCTTAAAGCAGGACGAAAAACAGGTCGTAAACGGGTAATAACATCAAATACGTGTTACCCCAGGAAAGAGGCTTCATTCCTGGGTAAAGGACCGACAGACCGCCTCCCTGGACCTCCCTGGACCAGCCTGGACCACCCTGCATCTCCCCCCCAAAATATGGGCTCAAAGCAGGCTGAAAAACAGGTCGTAAAGGGGTAATAACACCAAAAACGTGTTACCCCAGGAAAGGGGCTTCATTCCTGGGTAAACGACCTCCAGACCGCCTCCCTGGACCACCCTGCACCACCCTCCATCTCCCCCCAATATGTGTGCTTAAAGCAGGCTGAAAAACAGGTAATAAGGGGTAATAACACCAAAAACGTGTTACCCCACCAAACAGGCTTCATTCCTGGGTAAAGCACCTCCACAACGCCACCCTGGAACACTCTGCACCCTCCTGCAGCTCATCTCCCCCAATATGTGGGCTTAAAGCAGGCTGAAAGGCAAGTGATATTGAGGTCGTAACACCAAAAACATGTTACCCCAGGAAAGGGGCTTCATTCCTGGGTAAACGACATCCAGACCGCCTCCCTGGACCTCCCTGGACCACCCTCCATCTCCCCCCAATATGTGCGCTTAAAGCAGGACGAAAAACAGGTCGTAAACGGGTAATAACATCAAATACGTGTTACCCCAGGAAAGAGGCTTCATTCCTGGGTAAAGCACCTCCACAACGCCACCCTGGAACACTCTGCACCCTCCTGCAGCTCATCTCCCCCAATATGTGGGCTTAAAGCAGGCTGAAAGGCAAGTGATATTGAGATCGTAACACCAAAAACATGTTACCCCAGGAAAGGGGCTTCATTCCTGGGTAAAGCACCTCCACAACGCCACCCTGGAACACTCTGCACCCTCCTGCAGCTCATCTCCCCCAATATGTGGGCTTAAAGCAGGCTGAAAGGCAAGTGATATTGAGGTCGTAACACCAAAAACATGTTACCCCAGGAAAGGGGCTTCATTCCTGGGTAAACGACATCCAGACCGCCTCCCTGGACCTCCCTGGACCACCCTCCATCTCCCCCCAATATGTGCGCTTAAAGCAGGACGAAAAACAGGTCGTAAACGGGTAATAACATCAAATACGTGTTACCCCAGGAAAGAGGCTTCATTCCTGGGTAAAGGACCGACAGACCGCCTCCCTGGACCTCCCTGGACCAGCCTGGACCACCCTGCATCTCCCCCCCAAAATATGGGCTCAAAGCAGGCTGAAAAACAGGTCGTAAAGGGGTAATAACACCAAAAACGTGTTACCCCAGGAAAGGGGCTTCATTCCTGGGTAAACGACCTCCAGACCGCCTCCCTGGACCTCCCTGGACCACCCTGCACCACCCTCCATCTCCCCCCAATATGTGTGCTTAAAGCAGGCTGAAAAACAGGTAATAAGGGGTAATAACACCAAAAACGTGTTACCCCACCAAACAGGCTTCATTCCTGGGTAAAGCACCTCCACAACGCCACCCTGGAACACTCTGCACCCTCCTGCAGCTCATCTCCCCCAATATGTGGGCTTAAAGCAGGCTGAAAGGCAAGTGATATTGAGGTCGTAACACCAAAAACATGTTACCCCAGGAAAGGGGCTTCATTCCTGGGTAAAGCACCTCCACAACGCCACCCTGGAACACTCTGCACCCTCCTGCAGCTCATCTCCCCCAATATGTGGGCTTAAAGCAGGCTGAAAGGCAAGTGATATTGAGGTTGTAACACCAAAAACATGTTACCCCAGGAAAGGGGCTTCATTCCTGGGTAAAGCACCTCCACAACGCCACCCTGGAACACTCTGCACCCTCCTGCAGCTCATCTCCCCCAATATGTGGGCTTAAAGCAGGCTGAAAGGCAAGTGATATTGAGGTCGTAACACCAAAAACATGTTACCCCAGGAAAGGGGCTTCATTCCTGGGTAAAGCACCTCCACAACGCCACCCTGGAACACTCTGCACCCTCCTGCAGCTCATCTCCCCCAATATGTGGGCTTAAAGCAGGCTGAAAGGCAAGTGATATTGAGGTCGTAACACCAAAAACATGTTACCCCAGGAAAGGGGCTTCATTCCTGGGTAAAGCACCTCCACAACGCCACCCTGGAACACTCTGCACCCTCCTGCAGCTCATCTCCCCCAATATGTGGGCTTAAAGCAGGCTGAAAGGCAAGTGATATTGAGGTCGTAACACCAAAAACATGTTACCCCAGGAAAGGGGCTTCATTCCTGGGTAAACGACATCCAGACCGCCTCCCTGGACCTCCCTGGACCACCCTCCATCTCCCCCCAATATGTGCGCTTAAAGCAGGACGAAAAACAGGTCGTAAACGGGTAATAACATCAAATACGTGTTACCCCAGGAAAGAGGCTTCATTCCTGGGTAAAGGACCGACAGACCGCCTCCCTGGACCTCCCTGGACCAGCCTGGACCACCCTGCATCTCCCCCCCAAAATATGGGCTCAAAGCAGGCTGAAAAACAGGTCGTAAAGGGGTAATAACACCAAAAACGTGTTACCCCAGGAAAGGGGCTTCATTCCTGGGTAAACGACCTCCAGACCGCCTCCCTGGACCACCCTGCACCACCCTCCATCTCCCCCCAATATGTGTGCTTAAAGCAGGCTGAAAAACAGGTAATAAGGGGTAATAACACCAAAAACGTGTTACCCCACCAAACAGGCTTCATTCCTGGGTAAAGCACCTCCACAACGCCACCCTGGAACACTCTGCACCCTCCTGCAGCTCATCTCCCCCAATATGTGGGCTTAAAGCAGGCTGAAAGGCAAGTGATATTGAGGTCGTAACACCAAAAACATGTTACCCCAGGAAAGGGGCTTCATTCCTGGGTAAAGCACCTCCACAACGCCACCCTGGAACACTCTGCACCCTCCTGCAGCTCATCTCCCCCAATATGTGGGCTTAAAGCAGGCTGAAAGGCAAGTGATATTGAGGTCGTAACACCAAAAACATGTTACCCCAGGAAAGGGGCTTCATTCCTGGGTAAAGCACCTCCACAACGCCACCCTGGAACACTCTGCACCCTCCTGCAGCTCATCTCCCCCAATATGTGGGCTTAAAGCAGGCTGAAAGGCAAGTGATATTGAGGTCGTAACACCAAAAACATGTTACCCCAGGAAAGGGGCTTCATTCCTGGGTAAAGCACCTCCACAACGCCACCCTGGAACACTCTGCACCCTCCTGCAGCTCATCTCCCCCAATATGTGGGCTTAAAGCAGGCTGAAAGGCAAGTGATATTGAGGTCGTAACACCAAAAACATGTTACCCCAGGAAAGGGGCTTCATTCCTGGGTAAAGCACCTCCACAACGCCACCCTGGAACACTCTGCACCCTCCTGCAGCTCATCTCCCCCAATATGTGGGCTTAAAGCAGGCTGAAAGGCAAGTGATATTGAGGTCGTAACACCAAAAACATGTTACCCCAGGAAAGGGGCTTCATTCCTGGGTAAACGACATCCAGACCGCCTCCCTGGACCTCCCTGGACCACCCTCCATCTCCCCCCAATATGTGCGCTTAAAGCAGGACGAAAAACAGGTCGTAAACGGGTAATAACATCAAATACGTGTTACCCCAGGAAAGAGGCTTCATTCCTGGGTAAAGGACCGACAGACCGCCTCCCTGGACCTCCCTGGACCAGCCTGGACCACCCTGCATCTCCCCCCCAAAATATGGGCTCAAAGCAGGCTGAAAAACAGGTCGTAAAGGGGTAATAACACCAAAAACGTGTTACCCCAGGAAAGGGGCTTCATTCCTGGGTAAACGACCTCCAGACCGCCTCCCTGGACCACCCTGCACCACCCTCCATCTCCCCCCAATATGTGTGCTTAAAGCAGGCTGAAAAACAGGTAATAAGGGGTAATAACACCAAAAACGTGTTACCCCACCAAACAGGCTTCATTCCTGGGTAAAGCACCTCCACAACGCCACCCTGGAACACTCTGCACCCTCCTGCAGCTCATCTCCCCCAATATGTGGGCTTAAAGCAGGCTGAAAGGCAAGTGATATTGAGGTCGTAACACCAAAAACATGTTACCCCAGGAAAGGGGCTTCATTCCTGGGTAAACGACATCCAGACCGCCTCCCTGGACCTCCCTGGACCACCCTCCATCTCCCCCCAATATGTGCGCTTAAAGCAGGACGAAAAACAGGTCGTAAACGGGTAATAACATCAAATACGTGTTACCCCAGGAAAGAGGCTTCATTCCTGGGTAAAGCACCTCCACAACGCCACCCTGGAACACTCTGCACCCTCCTGCAGCTCATCTCCCCCAATATGTGGGCTTAAAGCAGGCTGAAAGGCAAGTGATATTGAGGTCGTAACACCAAAAACATGTTACCCCAGGAAAGGGGCTTCATTCCTGGGTAAAGCACCTCCACAACGCCACCCTGGAACACTCTGCACCCTCCTGCAGCTCATCTCCCCCAATATGTGGGCTTAAAGCAGGCTGAAAGGCAAGTGATATTGAGGTCGTAACACCAAAAACATGTTACCCCAGGAAAGGGGCTTCATTCCTGGGTAAACGACATCCAGACCGCCTCCCTGGACCTCCCTGGTCCACCCTCCATCTCCCCCCAATATGTGCGCTTAAAGCAGGACGAAAAACAGGTCGTAAACGGGTAATAACATCAAATACGTGTTACCCCAGGAAAGAGGCTTCATTCCTGGGTAAAGGACCGACAGACCGCCTCCCTGGACCTCCCTGGACCAGCCTGGACCACCCTGCATCTCCCCCCCAAAATATGGGCTCAAAGCAGGCTGAAAAACAGGTCGTAAAGGGGTAATAACACCAAAAACGTGTTACCCCAGGAAAGGGGCTTCATTCCTGGGTAAACGACCTCCAGACCGCCTCCCTGGACCTCCCTGGACCACCCTGCACCACCCTCCATCTCCCCCCAATATGTGTGCTTAAAGCAGGCTGAAAAACAGGTAATAAGGGGTAATAACACCAAAAACGTGTTACCCCACCAAATAGGCTTCATTCCTGGGTAAAGCACCTCCACAACGCCACCCTGGAACACTCTGCACCCTCCTGCAGCTCATCTCCCCCAATATGTGGGCTTAAAGCAGGCTGAAAGGCAAGTGATATTGAGGTCGTAACACCAAAAACATGTTACCCCAGGAAAGGGGCTTCATTCCTGGGTAAAGCACCTCCACAACGCCACCCTGGAACACTCTGCACCCTCCTGCAGCTCATCTCCCCCAATATGTGGGCTTAAAGCAGGCTGAAAGGCAAGTGATATTGAGGTCGTAACACCAAAAACATGTTACCCCAGGAAAGGGGCTTCATTCCTGGGTAAAGCACCTCCACAACGCCACCCTGGAACACTCTGCACCCTCCTGCAGCTCATCTCCCCCAATATGTGGGCTTAAAGCAGGCTGAAAGGCAAGTGATATTGAGGTCGTAACACCAAAAACATGTTACCCCAGGAAAGGGGCTTCATTCCTGGGTAAACGACATCCAGACCGCCTCCCTGGACCTCCCTGGACCACCCTCCATCTCCCCCCAATATGTGCGCTTAAAGCAGGACGAAAAACAGGTCGTAAACGGGTAATAACATCAAATACGTGTTACCCCAGGAAAGAGGCTTCATTCCTGGGTAAAGGACCGACAGACCGCCTCCCTGGACCTCCCTGGACCAGCCTGGACCACCCTGCATCTCCCCCCCAAAATATGGGCTCAAAGCAGGCTGAAAAACAGGTCGTAAAGGGGTAATAACACCAAAAACGTGTTACCCCAGGAAAGGGGCTTCATTCCTGGGTAAACAACCTCCAGACCGCCTCCCTGGACCACCCTGCACCACCCTCCATCTCCCCCCAATATGTGTGCTTAAAGCAGGCTGAAAAACAGGTAATAAGGGGTAATAACACCAAAAACGTGTTACCCCACCAAACAGGCTTCATTCCTGGGTAAAGCACCTCCACAACGCCACCCTGGAACACTCTGCACCCTCCTGCAGCTCATCTCCCCCAATATGTGGGCTTAAAGCAGGCTGAAAGGCAAGTGATATTGAGGTCGTAACACCAAAAACATGTTACCCCAGGAAAGGGGCTTCATTCCTGGGTAAACGACATCCAGACCGCCTCCCTGGACCTCCCTGGACCACCCTCCATCTCCCCCCAATATGTGCGCTTAAAGCAGGACGAAAAACAGGTCGTAAACGGGTAATAACATCAAATACGTGTTACCCCAGGAAAGAGGCTTCATTCCTGGGTAAAGCACCTCCACAACGCCACCCTGGAACACTCTGCACCCTCCTGCAGCTCATCTCCCCCAATATGTGGGCTTAAAGCAGGCTGAAAGGCAAGTGATATTGAGGTCGTAACACCAAAAACATGTTACCCCAGGAAAGGGGCTTCATTCCTGGGTAAAGCACCTCCACAACGCCACCCTGGAACACTCTGCACCCTCCTGCAGCTCATCTCCCCCAATATGTGGGCTTAAAGCAGGCTGAAAGGCAAGTGATATTGAGGTCGTAACACCAAAAACATGTTACCCCAGGAAAGGGGCTTCATTCCTGGGTAAACGACATCCAGACCGCCTCCCTGGACCTCCCTGGACCACCCTCCATCTCCCCCCAATATGTGCGCTTAAAGCAGGACGAAAAACAGGTCGTAAACGGGTAATAACATCAAATACGTGTTACCCCAGGAAAGAGGCTTCATTCCTGGGTAAAGGACCGACAGACCGCCTCCCTGGACCTCCCTGGACCAGCCTGGACCACCCTGCATCTCCCCCCCAAAATATGGGCTCAAAGCAGGCTGAAAAACAGGTCGTAAAGGGGTAATAACACCAAAAACGTGTTACCCCAGGAAAGGGGCTTCATTCCTGGGTAAACGACCTCCAGACCGCCTCCCTGGACCACCCTGCACCACCCTCCATCTCCCCCCAATATGTGTGCTTAAAGCAGGCTGAAAAACAGGTAATAAGGGGTAATAACACCAAAAACGTGTTACCCCACCAAACAGGCTTCATTCCTGGGTAAAGCACCTCCACAACGCCACCCTGGAACACTCTGCACCCTCCTGCAGCTCATCTCCCCCAATATGTGGGCTTAAAGCAGGCTGAAAGGCAAGTGATATTGAGGTCGTAACACCAAAAACATGTTACCCCAGGAAAGGGGCTTCATTCCTGGGTAAACGACATCCAGACCGCCTCCCTGGACCTCCCTGGACCACCCTCCATCTCCCCCCAATATGTGCGCTTAAAGCAGGACGAAAAACAGGTCGTAAACGGGTAATAACATCAAATACGTGTTACCCCAGGAAAGAGGCTTCATTCCTGGGTAAAGCACCTCCACAACGCCACCCTGGAACACTCTGCACCCTCCTGCAGCTCATCTCCCCCAATATGTGGGCTTAAAGCAGGCTGAAAGGCAAGTGATATTGAGATCGTAACACCAAAAACATGTTACCCCAGGAAAGGGGCTTCATTCCTGGGTAAAGCACCTCCACAACGCCACCCTGGAACACTCTGCACCCTCCTGCAGCTCATCTCCCCCAATATGTGGGCTTAAAGCAGGCTGAAAGGCAAGTGATATTGAGGTCGTAACACCAAAAACATGTTACCCCAGGAAAGGGGCTTCATTCCTGGGTAAACGACATCCAGACCGCCTCCCTGGACCTCCCTGGACCACCCTCCATCTCCCCCCAATATGTGCGCTTAAAGCAGGACGAAAAACAGGTCGTAAACGGGTAATAACATCAAATACGTGTTACCCCAGGAAAGAGGCTTCATTCCTGGGTAAAGGACCGACAGACCGCCTCCCTGGACCTCCCTGGACCAGCCTGGACCACCCTGCATCTCCCCCCCAAAATATGGGCTCAAAGCAGGCTGAAAAACAGGTCGTAAAGGGGTAATAACACCAAAAACGTGTTACCCCAGGAAAGGGGCTTCATTCCTGGGTAAACGACCTCCAGACCGCCTCCCTGGACCTCCCTGGACCACCCTGCACCACCCTCCATCTCCCCCCAATATGTGTGCTTAAAGCAGGCTGAAAAACAGGTAATAAGGGGTAATAACACCAAAAACGTGTTACCCCACCAAACAGGCTTCATTCCTGGGTAAAGCACCTCCACAACGCCACCCTGGAACACTCTGCACCCTCCTGCAGCTCATCTCCCCCAATATGTGGGCTTAAAGCAGGCTGAAAGGCAAGTGATATTGAGGTCGTAACACCAAAAACATGTTACCCCAGGAAAGGGGCTTCATTCCTGGGTAAAGCACCTCCACAACGCCACCCTGGAACACTCTGCACCCTCCTGCAGCTCATCTCCCCCAATATGTGGGCTTAAAGCAGGCTGAAAGGCAAGTGATATTGAGGTTGTAACACCAAAAACATGTTACCCCAGGAAAGGGGCTTCATTCCTGGGTAAAGCACCTCCACAACGCCACCCTGGAACACTCTGCACCCTCCTGCAGCTCATCTCCCCCAATATGTGGGCTTAAAGCAGGCTGAAAGGCAAGTGATATTGAGGTCGTAACACCAAAAACATGTTACCCCAGGAAAGGGGCTTCATTCCTGGGTAAAGCACCTCCACAACGCCACCCTGGAACACTCTGCACCCTCCTGCAGCTCATCTCCCCCAATATGTGGGCTTAAAGCAGGCTGAAAGGCAAGTGATATTGAGGTCGTAACACCAAAAACATGTTACCCCAGGAAAGGGGCTTCATTCCTGGGTAAAGCACCTCCACAACGCCACCCTGGAACACTCTGCACCCTCCTGCAGCTCATCTCCCCCAATATGTGGGCTTAAAGCAGGCTGAAAGGCAAGTGATATTGAGGTCGTAACACCAAAAACATGTTACCCCAGGAAAGGGGCTTCATTCCTGGGTAAACGACATCCAGACCGCCTCCCTGGACCTCCCTGGACCACCCTCCATCTCCCCCCAATATGTGCGCTTAAAGCAGGACGAAAAACAGGTCGTAAACGGGTAATAACATCAAATACGTGTTACCCCAGGAAAGAGGCTTCATTCCTGGGTAAAGGACCGACAGACCGCCTCCCTGGACCTCCCTGGACCAGCCTGGACCACCCTGCATCTCCCCCCCAAAATATGGGCTCAAAGCAGGCTGAAAAACAGGTCGTAAAGGGGTAATAACACCAAAAACGTGTTACCCCAGGAAAGGGGCTTCATTCCTGGGTAAACGACCTCCAGACCGCCTCCCTGGACCACCCTGCACCACCCTCCATCTCCCCCCAATATGTGTGCTTAAAGCAGGCTGAAAAACAGGTAATAAGGGGTAATAACACCAAAAACGTGTTACCCCACCAAACAGGCTTCATTCCTGGGTAAAGCACCTCCACAACGCCACCCTGGAACACTCTGCACCCTCCTGCAGCTCATCTCCCCCAATATGTGGGCTTAAAGCAGGCTGAAAGGCAAGTGATATTGAGGTCGTAACACCAAAAACATGTTACCCCAGGAAAGGGGCTTCATTCCTGGGTAAAGCACCTCCACAACGCCACCCTGGAACACTCTGCACCCTCCTGCAGCTCATCTCCCCCAATATGTGGGCTTAAAGCAGGCTGAAAGGCAAGTGATATTGAGGTCGTAACACCAAAAACATGTTACCCCAGGAAAGGGGCTTCATTCCTGGGTAAAGCACCTCCACAACGCCACCCTGGAACACTCTGCACCCTCCTGCAGCTCATCTCCCCCAATATGTGGGCTTAAAGCAGGCTGAAAGGCAAGTGATATTGAGGTCGTAACACCAAAAACATGTTACCCCAGGAAAGGGGCTTCATTCCTGGGTAAAGCACCTCCACAACGCCACCCTGGAACACTCTGCACCCTCCTGCAGCTCATCTCCCCCAATATGTGGGCTTAAAGCAGGCTGAAAGGCAAGTGATATTGAGGTCGTAACACCAAAAACATGTTACCCCAGGAAAGGGGCTTCATTCCTGGGTAAAGCACCTCCACAACGCCACCCTGGAACACTCTGCACCCTCCTGCAGCTCATCTCCCCCAATATGTGGGCTTAAAGCAGGCTGAAAGGCAAGTGATATTGAGGTCGTAACACCAAAAACATGTTACCCCAGGAAAGGGGCTTCATTCCTGGGTAAAGCACCTCCACAACGCCACCCTGGAACACTCTGCACCCTCCTGCAGCTCATCTCCCCCAATATGTGGGCTTAAAGCAGGCTGAAAGGCAAGTGATATTGAGGTCGTAACACCAAAAACATGTTACCCCAGGAAAGGGGCTTCATTCCTGGGTAAAGCACCTCCACAACGCCACCCTGGAACACTCTGCACCCTCCTGCAGCTCATCTCCCCCAATATGTGGGCTTAAAGCAGGCTGAAAGGCAAGTGATATTGAGGTCGTAACACCAAAAACATGTTACCCCAGGAAAGGGGCTTCATTCCTGGGTAAACGACATCCAGACCGCCTCCCTGGACCTCCCTGGACCACCCTCCATCTCCCCCCAATATGTGCGCTTAAAGCAGGACGAAAAACAGGTCGTAAACGGGTAATAACATCAAATACGTGTTACCCCAGGAAAGAGGCTTCATTCCTGGGTAAAGGACCGACAGACCGCCTCCCTGGACCTCCCTGGACCAGCCTGGACCACCCTGCATCTCCCCCCAAAATATGGGCTCAAAGCAGGCTGAAAAACAGGTCGTAAAGGGGTAATAACACCAAAAACGTGTTACCCCAGGAAAGGGGCTTCATTCCTGGGTAAACGACCTCCAGACCGCCTCCCTGGACCACCCTGCACCACCCTCCATCTCCCCCCAATATGTGTGCTTAAAGCAGGCTGAAAAACAGGTAATAAGGGGTAATAACACCAAAAACGTGTTACCCCACCAAACAGGCTTCATTCCTGGGTAAAGCACCTCCACAACGCCACCCTGGAACACTCTGCACCCTCCTGCAGCTCATCTCCCCCAATATGTGGGCTTAAAGCAGGCTGAAAGGCAAGTGATATTGAGGTCGTAACACCAAAAACATGTTACCCCAGGAAAGGGGCTTCATTCCTGGGTAAACGACATCCAGACCGCCTCCCTGGACCTCCCTGGACCACCCTCCATCTCCCCCCAATATGTGCGCTTAAAGCAGGACGAAAAACAGGTCGTAAACGGGTAATAACATCAAATACGTGTTACCCCAGGAAAGAGGCTTCATTCCTGGGTAAAGCACCTCCACAACGCCACCCTGGAACACTCTGCACCCTCCTGCAGCTCATCTCCCCCAATATGTGGGCTTAAAGCAGGCTGAAAGGCAAGTGATATTGAGGTCGTAACACCAAAAACATGTTACCCCAGGAAAGGGGCTTCATTCCTGGGTAAAGCACCTCCACAACGCCACCCTGGAACACTCTGCACCCTCCTGCAGCTCATCTCCCCCAATATGTGGGCTTAAAGCAGGCTGAAAGGCAAGTGATATTGAGGTCGTAACACCAAAAACATGTTACCCCAGGAAAGGGGCTTCATTCCTGGGTAAACGACATCCAGACCGCCTCCCTGGACCTCCCTGGTCCACCCTCCATCTCCCCCCAATATGTGCGCTTAAAGCAGGACGAAAAACAGGTCGTAAACGGGTAATAACATCAAATACGTGTTACCCCAGGAAAGAGGCTTCATTCCTGGGTAAAGGACCGACAGACCGCCTCCCTGGACCTCCCTGGACCAGCCTGGACCACCCTGCATCTCCCCCCCAAAATATGGGCTCAAAGCAGGCTGAAAAACAGGTCGTAAAGGGGTAATAACACCAAAAACGTGTTACCCCAGGAAAGGGGCTTCATTCCTGGGTAAACGACCTCCAGACCGCCTCCCTGGACCTCCCTGGACCACCCTGCACCACCCTCCATCTCCCCCCAATATGTGTGCTTAAAGCAGGCTGAAAAACAGGTAATAAGGGGTAATAACACCAAAAACGTGTTACCCCACCAAACAGGCTTCATTCCTGGGTAAAGCACCTCCACAACGCCACCCTGGAACACTCTGCACCCTCCTGCAGCTCATCTCCCCCAATATGTGGGCTTAAAGCAGGCTGAAAGGCAAGTGATATTGAGGTCGTAACACCAAAAACATGTTACCCCAGGAAAGGGGCTTCATTCCTGGGTAAACGACATCCAGACCGCCTCCCTGGACCTCCCTGGACCACCCTCCATCTCCCCCCAATATGTGCGCTTAAAGCAGGACGAAAAACAGGTCGTAAACGGGTAATAACATCAAATACGTGTTACCCCAGGAAAGAGGCTTCATTCCTGGGTAAAGGACCGACAGACCGCCTCCCTGGACCTCCCTGGACCAGCCTGGACCACCCTGCATCTCCCCCCCAAAATATGGGCTCAAAGCAGGCTGAAAAACAGGTCGTAAAGGGGTAATAACACCAAAAACGTGTTACCCCAGGAAAGGGGCTTCATTCCTGGGTAAACGACCTCCAGACCGCGTCCCTGGACCACCCTGCACCACCCTCCATCTCCCCCCAATATGTGTGCTTAAAGCAGGCTGAAAAACAGGTAATAAGGGGTAATAACACCAAAAACGTGTTACCCCACCAAACAGGCTTCATTCCTGGGTAAAGCACCTCCACAACGCCACCCTGGAACACTCTGCACCCTCCTGCAGCTCATCTCCCCCAATATGTGGGCTTAAAGCAGGCTGAAAGGCAAGTGATATTGAGGTCGTAACACCAAAAACATGTTACCCCAGGAAAGGGGCTTCATTCCTGGGTAAACGACATCCAGACCGCCTCCCTGGACCTCCCTGGACCAGCCTGGACCACCCTGCATCTCCCCCCAAAATATGGGCTCAAAGCAGGCTGAAAAACAGGTCGTAAAGGGGTAATAACACCAAAAACGTGTTACCCCAGGAAAGGGGCTTCATTCCTGGGTAAACGACCTCCAGACCGCCTCCCTGGACCTCCCTGGACCACCCTGCACCACCCTCCATCTCCCCCCAATATGTGTGCTTAAAGCAGGCTGAAAAACAGGTAATAAGGGGTAATAACACCAAAAACGTGTTACCCCACCAAACAGGCTTCATTCCTGGGTAAAGCACCTCCACAACGCCACCCTGGAACACTCTGCACCCTCCTGCAGCTCATCTCCCCCAATATGTGGGCTTAAAGCAGGCTGAAAGGCAAGTGATATTGAGGTCGTAACACCAAAAACATGTTACCCCAGGAAAGGGGCTTCATTCCTGGGTAAAGCACCTCCACAACGCCACCCTGGAACACTCTGCACCCTCCTGCAGCTCATCTCCCCCAATATGTGGGCTTAAAGCAGGCTGAAAGGCAAGTGATATTGAGGTCGTAACACCAAAAACATGTTACCCCAGGAAAGGGGCTTCATTCCTGGGTAAAGCACCTCCACAACGCCACCCTGGAACACTCTGCACCCTCCTGCAGCTCATCTCCCCCAATATGTGGGCTTAAAGCAGGCTGAAAGGCAAGTGATATTGAGGTCGTAACACCAAAAACATGTTACCCCAGGAAAGGGGCTTCATTCCTGGGTAAAGCACCTCCACAACGCCACCCTGGAACACTCTGCACCCTCCTGCAGCTCATCTCCCCCAATATGTGGGCTTAAAGCAGGCTGAAAGGCAAGTGATATTGAGGTCGTAACACCAAAAACATGTTACCCCAGGAAAGGGGCTTCATTCCTGGGTAAACGACATCCAGACCGCCTCCCTGGACCTCCCTGGACCACCCTCCATCTCCCCCCAATATGTGCGCTTAAAGCAGGACGAAAAACAGGTCGTAAACGGGTAATAACATCAAATACGTGTTACCCCAGGAAAGAGGCTTCATTCCTGGGTAAAGGACCGACAGACCGCCTCCCTGGACCTCCCTGGACCAGCCTGGACCACCCTGCATCTCCCCCCCAAAATATGGGCTCAAAGCAGGCTGAAAAACAGGTCGTAAAGGGGTAATAACACCAAAAACGTGTTACCCCAGGAAAGGGGCTTCATTCCTGGGTAAACGACCTCCAGACCGCGTCCCTGGACCACCCTGCACCACCCTCCATCTCCCCCCAATATGTGTGCTTAAAGCAGGCTGAAAAACAGGTAATAAGGGGTAATAACACCAAAAACGTGTTACCCCACCAAACAGGCTTCATTCCTGGGTAAAGCACCTCCACAACGCCACCCTGGAACACTCTGCACCCTCCTGCAGCTCATCTCCCCCAATATGTGGGCTTAAAGCAGGCTGAAAGGCAAGTGATATTGAGGTCGTAACACCAAAAACATGTTACCCCAGGAAAGGGGCTTCATTCCTGGGTAAACGACATCCAGACCGCCTCCCTGGACCTCCCTGGACCACCCTCCATCTCCCCCCAATATGTGCGCTTAAAGCAGGACGAAAAACAGGTCGTAAACGGGTAATAACATCAAATACGTGTTACCCCAGGAAAGAGGCTTCATTCCTGGGTAAAGCACCTCCACAACGCCACCCTGGAACACTCTGCACCCTCCTGCAGCTCATCTCCCCCAATATGTGGGCTTAAAGCAGGCTGAAAGGCAAGTGATATTGAGGTCGTAACACCAAAAACATGTTACCCCAGGAAAGGGGCTTCATTCCTGGGTAAAGCACCTCCACAACGCCACCCTGGAACACTCTGCACCCTCCTGCAGCTCATCTCCCCCAATATGTGGGCTTAAAGCAGGCTGAAAGGCAAGTGATATTGAGGTCGTAACACCAAAAACATGTTACCCCAGGAAAGGGGCTTCATTCCTGGGTAAACGACATCCAGACCGCCTCCCTGGACCTCCCTGGACCAGCCTGGACCACCCTGCATCTCCCCCCCAAAATATGGGCTCAAAGCAGGCTGAAAAACAGGTCGTAAAGGGGTAATAACACCAAAAACGTGTTACCCCAGGAAAGGGGCTTCATTCCTGGGTAAACGACCTCCAGACCGCCTCCCTGGACCTCCCTGGACCACCCTGCACCACCCTCCATCTCCCCCCAATATGTGTGCTTAAAGCAGGCTGAAAAACAGGTAATAAGGGGTAATAACACCAAAAACGTGTTACCCCACCAAACAGGCTTCATTCCTGGGTAAAGCACCTCCACAACGCCACCCTGGAACACTCTGCACCCTCCTGCAGCTCATCTCCCCCAATATGTGGGCTTAAAGCAGGCTGAAAGGCAAGTGATATTGAGGTCGTAACACCAAAAACATGTTACCCCAGGAAAGGGGCTTCATTCCTGGGTAAAGCACCTCCACAACGCCACCCTGGAACACTCTGCACCCTCCTGCAGCTCATCTCCCCCAATATGTGGGCTTAAAGCAGGCTGAAAGGCAAGTGATATTGAGGTCGTAACACCAAAAACATGTTACCCCAGGAAAGGGGCTTCATTCCTGGGTAAAGCACCTCCACAACGCCACCCTGGAACACTCTGCACCCTCCTGCAGCTCATCTCCCCCAATATGTGGGCTTAAAGCAGGCTGAAAGGCAAGTGATATTGAGGTCGTAACACCAAAAACATGTTACCCCAGGAAAGGGGCTTCATTCCTGGGTAAAGCACCTCCACAACGCCACCCTGGAACACTCTGCACCCTCCTGCAGCTCATCTCCCCCAATATGTGGGCTTAAAGCAGGCTGAAAGGCAAGTGATATTGAGGTCGTAACACCAAAAACATGTTACCCCAGGAAAGGGGCTTCATTCCTGGGTAAAGCACCTCCACAACGCCACCCTGGAACACTCTGCACCCTCCTGCAGCTCATCTCCCCCAATATGTGGGCTTAAAGCAGGCTGAAAGGCAAGTGATATTGAGGTCGTAACACCAAAAACATGTTACCCCAGGAAAGGGGCTTCATTCCTGGGTAAACGACATCCAGACCGCCTCCCTGGACCTCCCTGGACCACCCTCCATCTCCCCCCAATATGTGCGCTTAAAGCAGGACGAAAAACAGGTCGTAAACGGGTAATAACATCAAATACGTGTTACCCCAGGAAAGAGGCTTCATTCCTGGGTAAAGGACCGACAGACCGCCTCCCTGGACCTCCCTGGACCAGCCTGGACCACCCTGCATCTCCCCCCCAAAATATGGGCTCAAAGCAGGCTGAAAAACAGGTCGTAAAGGGGTAATAACACCAAAAACGTGTTACCCCAGGAAAGGGGCTTCATTCCTGGGTAAACGACCTCCAGACCGCCTCCCTGGACCACCCTGCACCACCCTCCATCTCCCCCCAATATGTGTGCTTAAAGCAGGCTGAAAAACAGGTAATAAGGGGTAATAACACCAAAAACGTGTTACCCCACCAAACAGGCTTCATTCCTGGGTAAAGCACCTCCACAACGCCACCCTGGAACACTCTGCACCCTCCTGCAGCTCATCTCCCCCAATATGTGGGCTTAAAGCAGGCTGAAAGGCAAGTGATATTGAGGTCGTAACACCAAAAACATGTTACCCCAGGAAAGGGGCTTCATTCCTGGGTAAACGACATCCAGACCGCCTCCCTGGACCTCCCTGGACCACCCTCCATCTCCCCCCAATATGTGCGCTTAAAGCAGGACGAAAAACAGGTCGTAAACGGGTAATAACATCAAATACGTGTTACCCCAGGAAAGAGGCTTCATTCCTGGGTAAAGCACCTCCACAACGCCACCCTGGAACACTCTGCACCCTCCTGCAGCTCATCTCCCCCAATATGTGGGCTTAAAGCAGGCTGAAAGGCAAGTGATATTGAGGTCGTAACACCAAAAACATGTTACCCCAGGAAAGGGGCTTCATTCCTGGGTAAAGCACCTCCACAACGCCACCCTGGAACACTCTGCACCCTCCTGCAGCTCATCTCCCCCAATATGTGGGCTTAAAGCAGGCTGAAAGGCAAGTGATATTGAGGTCGTAACACCAAAAACATGTTACCCCAGGAAAGGGGCTTCATTCCTGGGTAAACGACATCCAGACCGCCTCCCTGGACCTCCCTGGTCCACCCTCCATCTCCCCCCAATATGTGCGCTTAAAGCAGGACGAAAAACAGGTCGTAAACGGGTAATAACATCAAATACGTGTTACCCCAGGAAAGAGGCTTCATTCCTGGGTAAAGGACCGACAGACCGCCTCCCTGGACCTCCCTGGACCAGCCTGGACCACCCTGCATCTCCCCCCCAAAATATGGGCTCAAAGCAGGCTGAAAAACAGGTCGTAAAGGGGTAATAACACCAAAAACGTGTTACCCCAGGAAAGGGGCTTCATTCCTGGGTAAACGACCTCCAGACCGCCTCCCTGGACCTCCCTGGACCACCCTGCACCACCCTCCATCTCCCCCCAATATGTGTGCTTAAAGCAGGCTGAAAAACAGGTAATAAGGGGTAATAACACCAAAAACGTGTTACCCCACCAAACAGGCTTCATTCCTGGGTAAAGCACCTCCACAACGCCACCCTGGAACACTCTGCACCCTCCTGCAGCTCATCTCCCCCAATATGTGGGCTTAAAGCAGGCTGAAAGGCAAGTGATATTGAGGTCGTAACACCAAAAACATGTTACCCCAGGAAAGGGGCTTCATTCCTGGGTAAACGACATCCAGACCGCCTCCCTGGACCTCCCTGGACCACCCTCCATCTCCCCCCAATATGTGCGCTTAAAGCAGGACGAAAAACAGGTCGTAAACGGGTAATAACATCAAATACGTGTTACCCCAGGAAAGAGGCTTCATTCCTGGGTAAAGGACCGACAGACCGCCTCCCTGGACCTCCCTGGACCAGCCTGGACCACCCTGCATCTCCCCCCCAAAATATGGGCTCAAAGCAGGCTGAAAAACAGGTCGTAAAGGGGTAATAACACCAAAAACGTGTTACCCCAGGAAAGGGGCTTCATTCCTGGGTAAACGACCTCCAGACCGCGTCCCTGGACCACCCTGCACCACCCTCCATCTCCCCCCAATATGTGTGCTTAAAGCAGGCTGAAAAACAGGTAATAAGGGGTAATAACACCAAAAACGTGTTACCCCACCAAACAGGCTTCATTCCTGGGTAAAGCACCTCCACAACGCCACCCTGGAACACTCTGCACCCTCCTGCAGCTCATCTCCCCCAATATGTGGGCTTAAAGCAGGCTGAAAGGCAAGTGATATTGAGGTCGTAACACCAAAAACATGTTACCCCAGGAAAGGGGCTTCATTCCTGGGTAAACGACATCCAGACCGCCTCCCTGGACCTCCCTGGACCACCCTCCATCTCCCCCCAATATGTGCGCTTAAAGCAGGACGAAAAACAGGTCGTAAACGGGTAATAACATCAAATACGTGTTACCCCAGGAAAGAGGCTTCATTCCTGGGTAAAGCACCTCCACAACGCCACCCTGGAACACTCTGCACCCTCCTGCAGCTCATCTCCCCCAATATGTGGGCTTAAAGCAGGCTGAAAGGCAAGTGATATTGAGGTCGTAACACCAAAAACATGTTACCCCAGGAAAGGGGCTTCATTCCTGGGTAAAGCACCTCCACAACGCCACCCTGGAACACTCTGCACCCTCCTGCAGCTCATCTCCCCCAATATGTGGGCTTAAAGCAGGCTGAAAGGCAAGTGATATTGAGGTCGTAACACCAAAAACATGTTACCCCAGGAAAGGGGCTTCATTCCTGGGTAAACGACATCCAGACCGCCTCCCTGGACCTCCCTGGACCAGCCTGGACCACCCTGCATCTCCCCCCCAAAATATGGGCTCAAAGCAGGCTGAAAAACAGGTCGTAAAGGGGTAATAACACCAAAAACGTGTTACCCCAGGAAAGGGGCTTCATTCCTGGGTAAACGACCTCCAGACCGCCTCCCTGGACCTCCCTGGACCACCCTGCACCACCCTCCATCTCCCCCCAATATGTGTGCTTAAAGCAGGCTGAAAAACAGGTAATAAGGGGTAATAACACCAAAAACGTGTTACCCCACCAAACAGGCTTCATTCCTGGGTAAAGCACCTCCACAACGCCACCCTGGAACACTCTGCACCCTCCTGCAGCTCATCTCCCCCAATATGTGGGCTTAAAGCAGGCTGAAAGGCAAGTGATATTGAGGTCGTAACACCAAAAACATGTTACCCCAGGAAAGGGGCTTCATTCCTGGGTAAACGACATCCAGACCGCCTCCCTGGACCTCCCTGGACCACCCTCCATCTCCCCCCAATATGTGCGCTTAAAGCAGGACGAAAAACAGGTCGTAAACGGGTAATAACATCAAATACGTGTTACCCCAGGAAAGAGGCTTCATTCCTGGGTAAAGCACCTCCACAACGCCACCCTGGAACACTCTGCACCCTCCTGCAGCTCATCTCCCCCAATATGTGGGCTTAAAGCAGGCTGAAAGGCAAGTGATATTGAGGTCGTAACACCAAAAACATGTTACCCCAGGAAAGGGGCTTCATTCCTGGGTAAAGCACCTCCACAACGCCACCCTGGAACACTCTGCACCCTCCTGCAGCTCATCTCCCCCAATATGTGGGCTTAAAGCAGGCTGAAAGGCAAGTGATATTGAGGTCGTAACACCAAAAACATGTTACCCCAGGAAAGGGGCTTCATTCCTGGGTAAACGACATCCAGACCGCCTCCCTGGACCTCCCTGGACCACCCTCCATCTCCCCCCAATATGTGCGCTTAAAGCAGGACGAAAAACAGGTCGTAAACGGGTAATAACATCAAATACGTGTTACCCCAGGAAAGAGGCTTCATTCCTGGGTAAAGGACCGACAGACCGCCTCCCTGGACCTCCCTGGACCAGCCTGGACCACCCTGCATCTCCCCCCCAAAATATGGGCTCAAAGCAGGCTGAAAAACAGGTCGTAAAGGGGTAATAACACCAAAAACGTGTTACCCCAGGAAAGGGGCTTCATTCCTGGGTAAACGACCTCCAGACCGCGTCCCTGGACCACCCTGCACCACCCTCCATCTCCCCCCAATATGTGTGCTTAAAGCAGGCTGAAAAACAGGTAATAAGGGGTAATAACACCAAAAACGTGTTACCCCACCAAACAGGCTTCATTCCTGGGTAAAGCACCTCCACAACGCCACCCTGGAACACTCTGCACCCTCCTGCAGCTCATCTCCCCCAATATGTGGGCTTAAAGCAGGCTGAAAGGCAAGTGATATTGAGGTCGTAACACCAAAAACATGTTACCCCAGGAAAGGGGCTTCATTCCTGGGTAAACGACATCCAGACCGCCTCCCTGGACCTCCCTGGACCACCCTCCATCTCCCCCCAATATGTGCGCTTAAAGCAGGACGAAAAACAGGTCGTAAACGGGTAATAACATCAAATACGTGTTACCCCAGGAAAGAGGCTTCATTCCTGGGTAAAGCACCTCCACAACGCCACCCTGGAACACTCTGCACCCTCCTGCAGCTCATCTCCCCCAATATGTGGGCTTAAAGCAGGCTGAAAGGCAAGTGATATTGAGGTCGTAACACCAAAAACATGTTACCCCAGGAAAGGGGCTTCATTCCTGGGTAAAGCACCTCCACAACGCCACCCTGGAACACTCTGCACCCTCCTGCAGCTCATCTCCCCCAATATGTGGGCTTAAAGCAGGCTGAAAGGCAAGTGATATTGAGGTCGTAACACCAAAAACATGTTACCCCAGGAAAGGGGCTTCATTCCTGGGTAAACGACATCCAGACCGCCTCCCTGGACCTCCCTGGACCAGCCTGGACCACCCTGCATCTCCCCCCCAAAATATGGGCTCAAAGCAGGCTGAAAAACAGGTCGTAAAGGGGTAATAACACCAAAAACGTGTTACCCCAGGAAAGGGGCTTCATTCCTGGGTAAACGACCTCCAGACCGCCTCCCTGGACCTCCCTGGACCACCCTGCACCACCCTCCATCTCCCCCCAATATGTGTGCTTAAAGCAGGCTGAAAAACAGGTAATAAGGGGTAATAACACCAAAAACGTGTTACCCCACCAAACAGGCTTCATTCCTGGGTAAAGCACCTCCACAACGCCACCCTGGAACACTCTGCACCCTCCTGCAGCTCATCTCCCCCAATATGTGGGCTTAAAGCAGGCTGAAAGGCAAGTGATATTGAGGTCGTAACACCAAAAACATGTTACCCCAGGAAAGGGGCTTCATTCCTGGGTAAAGCACCTCCACAACGCCACCCTGGAACACTCTGCACCCTCCTGCAGCTCATCTCCCCCAATATGTGGGCTTAAAGCAGGCTGAAAGGCAAGTGATATTGAGGTCGTAACACCAAAAACATGTTACCCCAGGAAAGGGGCTTCATTCCTGGGTAAAGCACCTCCACAACGCCACCCTGGAACACTCTGCACCCTCCTGCAGCTCATCTCCCCCAATATGTGGGCTTAAAGCAGGCTGAAAGGCAAGTGATATTGAGGTCGTAACACCAAAAACATGTTACCCCAGGAAAGGGGCTTCATTCCTGGGTAAAGCACCTCCACAACGCCACCCTGGAACACTCTGCACCCTCCTGCAGCTCATCTCCCCCAATATGTGGGCTTAAAGCAGGCTGAAAGGCAAGTGATATTGAGGTCGTAACACCAAATACATGTTACCCCAGGAAAGGGGCTTCATTCCTGGGTAAACGACATCCAGACCGCCTCCCTGGACCTCCCTGGACCACCCTCCATCTCCCCCCAATATGTGCGCTTAAAGCAGGACGAAAAACAGGTCGTAAACGGGTAATAACATCAAATACGTGTTACCCCAGGAAAGAGGCTTCATTCCTGGGTAAAGGACCGACAGACCGCCTCCCTGGACCTCCCTGGACCAGCCTGGACCACCCTGCATCTCCCCCCCAAAATATGGGCTCAAAGCAGGCTGAAAAACAGGTCGTAAAGGGGTAATAACACCAAAAACGTGTTACCCCAGGAAAGGGGCTTCATTCCTGGGTAAACGACCTCCAGACCGCCTCCCTGGACCACCCTGCACCACCCTCCATCTCCCCCCAATATGTGTGCTTAAAGCAGGCTGAAAAACAGGTAATAAGGGGTAATAACACCAAAAACGTGTTACCCCACCAAACAGGCTTCATTCCTGGGTAAAGCACCTCCACAACGCCACCCTGGAACACTCTGCACCCTCCTGCAGCTCATCTCCCCCAATATGTGGGCTTAAAGCAGGCTGAAAGGCAAGTGATATTGAGGTCGTAACACCAAAAACATGTTACCCCAGGAAAGGGGCTTCATTCCTGGGTAAACGACATCCAGACCGCCTCCCTGGACCTCCCTGGACCACCCTCCATCTCCCCCCAATATGTGCGCTTAAAGCAGGACGAAAAACAGGTCGTAAACGGGTAATAACATCAAATACGTGTTACCCCAGGAAAGAGGCTTCATTCCTGGGTAAAGCACCTCCACAACGCCACCCTGGAACACTCTGCACCCTCCTGCAGCTCATCTCCCCCAATATGTGGGCTTAAAGCAGGCTGAAAGGCAAGTGATATTGAGGTCGTAACACCAAAAACATGTTACCCCAGGAAAGGGGCTTCATTCCTGGGTAAACGACATCCAGACCGCCTCCCTGGACCTCCCTGGACCACCCTCCATCTCCCCCCAATATGTGCGCTTAAAGCAGGACGAAAAACAGGTCGTAAACGGGTAATAACATCAAATACGTGTTACCCCAGGAAAGAGGCTTCATTCCTGGGTAAAGCACCTCCACAACGCCACCCTGGAACACTCTGCACCCTCCTGCAGCTCATCTCCCCCAATATGTGGGCTTAAAGCAGGCTGAAAGGCAAGTGATATTGAGGTCGTAACACCAAAAACATGTTACCCCAGGAAAGGGGCTTCATTCCTGGGTAAAGCACCTCCACAACGCCACCCTGGAACACTCTGCACCCTCCTGCAGCTCATCTCCCCCAATATGTGGGCTTAAAGCAGGCTGAAAGGCAAGTGATATTGAGGTCGTAACACCAAAAACATGTTACCCCAGGAAAGGGGCTTCATTCCTGGGTAAACGACATCCAGACCGCCTCCCTGGACCTCCCTGGACCACCCTCCATCTCCCCCCAATATGTGCGCTTAAAGCAGGACGAAAAACAGGTCGTAAACGGGTAATAACATCAAATACGTGTTACCCCAGGAAAGAGGCTTCATTCCTGGGTAAAGGACCGACAGACCGCCTCCCTGGACCTCCCTGGACCAGCCTGGACCACCCTGCATCTCCCCCCCAAAATATGGGCTCAAAGCAGGCTGAAAAACAGGTCGTAAAGGGGTAATAACACCAAAAACGTGTTACCCCAGGAAAGGGGCTTCATTCCTGGGTAAACGACCTCCAGACCGCCTCCCTGGACCTCCCTGGACCACCCTGCACCACCCTCCATCTCCCCCCAATATGTGTGCTTAAAGCAGGCTGAAAAACAGGTAATAAGGGGTAATAACACCAAAAACGTGTTACCCCACCAAACAGGCTTCATTCCTGGGTAAAGCACCTCCACAACGCCACCCTGGAACACTCTGCACCCTCCTGCAGCTCATCTCCCCCAATATGTGGGCTTAAAGCAGGCTGAAAGGCAAGTGATATTGAGGTCGTAACACCAAAAACATGTTACCCCAGGAAAGGGGCTTCATTCCTGGGTAAAGCACCTCCACAACGCCACCCTGGAACACTCTGCACCCTCCTGCAGCTCATCTCCCCCAATATGTGGGCTTAAAGCAGGCTGAAAGGCAAGTGATATTGAGGTCGTAACACCAAAAACATGTTACCCCAGGAAAGGGGCTTCATTCCTGGGTAAAGCACCTCCACAACGCCACCCTGGAACACTCTGCACCCTCCTGCAGCTCATCTCCCCCAATATGTGGGCTTAAAGCAGGCTGAAAGGCAAGTGATATTGAGGTCGTAACACCAAAAACATGTTACCCCAGGAAAGGGGCTTCATTCCTGGGTAAAGCACCTCCACAACGCCACCCTGGAACACTCTGCACCCTCCTGCAGCTCATCTCCCCCAATATGTGGGCTTAAAGCAGGCTGAAAGGCAAGTGATATTGAGGTCGTAACACCAAATACATGTTACCCCAGGAAAGGGGCTTCATTCCTGGGTAAACGACATCCAGACCGCCTCCCTGGACCTCCCTGGACCACCCTCCATCTCCCCCCAATATGTGCGCTTAAAGCAGGACGAAAAACAGGTCGTAAACGGGTAATAACATCAAATACGTGTTACCCCAGGAAAGAGGCTTCATTCCTGGGTAAAGGACCGACAGACCGCCTCCCTGGACCTCCCTGGACCAGCCTGGACCACCCTGCATCTCCCCCCCAAAATATGGGCTCAAAGCAGGCTGAAAAACAGGTCGTAAAGGGGTAATAACACCAAAAACGTGTTACCCCAGGAAAGGGGCTTCATTCCTGGGTAAACGACCTCCAGACCGCCTCCCTGGACCACCCTGCACCACCCTCCATCTCCCCCCAATATGTGTGCTTAAAGCAGGCTGAAAAACAGGTAATAAGGGGTAATAACACCAAAAACGTGTTACCCCACCAAACAGGCTTCATTCCTGGGTAAAGCACCTCCACAACGCCACCCTGGAACACTCTGCACCCTCCTGCAGCTCATCTCCCCCAATATGTGGGCTTAAAGCAGGCTGAAAGGCAAGTGATATTGAGGTCGTAACACCAAAAACATGTTACCCCAGGAAAGGGGCTTCATTCCTGGGTAAACGACATCCAGACCGCCTCCCTGGACCTCCCTGGACCACCCTCCATCTCCCCCCAATATGTGCGCTTAAAGCAGGACGAAAAACAGGTCGTAAACGGGTAATAACATCAAATACGTGTTACCCCAGGAAAGAGGCTTCATTCCTGGGTAAAGCACCTCCACAACGCCACCCTGGAACACTCTGCACCCTCCTGCAGCTCATCTCCCCCAATATGTGGGCTTAAAGCAGGCTGAAAGGCAAGTGATATTGAGGTCGTAACACCAAAAACATGTTACCCCAGGAAAGGGGCTTCATTCCTGGGTAAAGCACCTCCACAACGCCACCCTGGAACACTCTGCACCCTCCTGCAGCTCATCTCCCCCAATATGTGGGCTTAAAGCAGGCTGAAAGGCAAGTGATATTGAGGTCGTAACACCAAAAACATGTTACCCCAGGAAAGGGGCTTCATTCCTGGGTAAACGACATCCAGACCGCCTCCCTGGACCTCCCTGGACCACCCTCCATCTCCCCCCAATATGTGCGCTTAAAGCAGGACGAAAAACAGGTCGTAAACGGGTAATAACATCAAATACGTGTTACCCCAGGAAAGAGGCTTCATTCCTGGGTAAAGCACCTCCACAACGCCACCCTGGAACACTCTGCACCCTCCTGCAGCTCATCTCCCCCAATATGTGGGCTTAAAGCAGGCTGAAAGGCAAGTGATATTGAGGTCGTAACACCAAAAACATGTTACCCCAGGAAAGGGGCTTCATTCCTGGGTAAAGCACCTCCACAACGCCACCCTGGAACACTCTGCACCCTCCTGCAGCTCATCTCCCCCAATATGTGGGCTTAAAGCAGGCTGAAAGGCAAGTGATATTGAGGTCGTAACACCAAAAACATGTTACCCCAGGAAAGGGGCTTCATTCCTGGGTAAACGACATCCAGACCGCCTCCCTGGACCTCCCTGGACCACCCTCCATCTCCCCCCAATATGTGCGCTTAAAGCAGGACGAAAAACAGGTCGTAAACGGGTAATAACATCAAATACGTGTTACCCCAGGAAAGAGGCTTCATTCCTGGGTAAAGGACCGACAGACCGCCTCCCTGGACCTCCCTGGACCAGCCTGGACCACCCTGCATCTCCCCCCCAAAATATGGGCTCAAAGCAGGCTGAAAAACAGGTCGTAAAGGGGTAATAACACCAAAAACGTGTTACCCCAGGAAAGGGGCTTCATTCCTGGGTAAACGACCTCCAGACCGCCTCCCTGGACCACCCTGCACCACCCTCCATCTCCCCCCAATATGTGTGCTTAAAGCAGGCTGAAAAACAGGTAATAAGGGGTAATAACACCAAAAACGTGTTACCCCACCAAACAGGCTTCATTCCTGGGTAAAGCACCTCCACAACGCCACCCTGGAACACTCTGCACCCTCCTGCAGCTCATCTCCCCCAATATGTGGGCTTAAAGCAGGCTGAAAGGCAAGTGATATTGAGGTCGTAACACCAAAAACATGTTACCCCAGGAAAGGGGCTTCATTCCTGGGTAAACGACATCCAGACCGCCTCCCTGGACCTCCCTGGACCACCCTCCATCTCCCCCCAATATGTGCGCTTAAAGCAGGACGAAAAACAGGTCGTAAACGGGTAATAACATCAAATACGTGTTACCCCAGGAAAGAGGCTTCATTCCTGGGTAAAGGACCGACAGACCGCCTCCCTGGACCTCCCTGGACCAGCCTGGACCACCCTGCATCTCCCCCCCAAAATATGGGCTCAAAGCAGGCTGAAAAACAGGTCGTAAAGGGGTAATAACACCAAAAACGTGTTACCCCAGGAAAGGGGCTTCATTCCTGGGTAAACGACCTCCAGACCGCCTCCCTGGACCTCCCTGGACCACCCTGCACCACCCTCCATCTCCCCCCAATATGTGTGCTTAAAGCAGGCTGAAAAACAGGTAATAAGGGGTAATAACACCAAAAACGTGTTACCCCACCAAACAGGCTTCATTCCTGGGTAAAGCACCTCCACAACGCCACCCTGGAACACTCTGCACCCTCCTGCAGCTCATCTCCCCCAATATGTGGGCTTAAAGCAGGCTGAAAGGCAAGTGATATTGAGGTCGTAACACCAAAAACATGTTACCCCAGGAAAGGGGCTTCATTCCTGGGTAAAGCACCTCCACAACGCCACCCTGGAACACTCTGCACCCTCCTGCAGCTCATCTCCCCCAATATGTGGGCTTAAAGCAGGCTGAAAGGCAAGTGATATTGAGGTTGTAACACCAAAAACATGTTACCCCAGGAAAGGGGCTTCATTCCTGGGTAAAGCACCTCCACAACGCCACCCTGGAACACTCTGCACCCTCCTGCAGCTCATCTCCCCCAATATGTGGGCTTAAAGCAGGCTGAAAGGCAAGTGATATTGAGGTCGTAACACCAAAAACATGTTACCCCAGGAAAGGGGCTTCATTCCTGGGTAAAGCACCTCCACAACGCCACCCTGGAACACTCTGCACCCTCCTGCAGCTCATCTCCCCCAATATGTGGGCTTAAAGCAGGCTGAAAGGCAAGTGATATTGAGGTCGTAACACCAAAAACATGTTACCCCAGGAAAGGGGCTTCATTCCTGGGTAAAGCACCTCCACAACGCCACCCTGGAACACTCTGCACCCTCCTGCAGCTCATCTCCCCCAATATGTGGGCTTAAAGCAGGCTGAAAGGCAAGTGATATTGAGGTCGTAACACCAAAAACATGTTACCCCAGGAAAGGGGCTTCATTCCTGGGTAAACGACATCCAGACCGCCTCCCTGGACCTCCCTGGACCACCCTCCATCTCCCCCCAATATGTGCGCTTAAAGCAGGACGAAAAACAGGTCGTAAACGGGTAATAACATCAAATACGTGTTACCCCAGGAAAGAGGCTTCATTCCTGGGTAAAGGACCGACAGACCGCCTCCCTGGACCTCCCTGGACCAGCCTGGACCACCCTGCATCTCCCCCCCAAAATATGGGCTCAAAGCAGGCTGAAAAACAGGTCGTAAAGGGGTAATAACACCAAAAACGTGTTACCCCAGGAAAGGGGCTTCATTCCTGGGTAAACGACCTCCAGACCGCCTCCCTGGACCACCCTGCACCACCCTCCATCTCCCCCCAATATGTGTGCTTAAAGCAGGCTGAAAAACAGGTAATAAGGGGTAATAACACCAAAAACGTGTTACCCCACCAAACAGGCTTCATTCCTGGGTAAAGCACCTCCACAACGCCACCCTGGAACACTCTGCACCCTCCTGCAGCTCATCTCCCCCAATATGTGGGCTTAAAGCAGGCTGAAAGGCAAGTGATATTGAGGTCGTAACACCAAAAACATGTTACCCCAGGAAAGGGGCTTCATTCCTGGGTAAAGCACCTCCACAACGCCACCCTGGAACACTCTGCACCCTCCTGCAGCTCATCTCCCCCAATATGTGGGCTTAAAGCAGGCTGAAAGGCAAGTGATATTGAGGTCGTAACACCAAAAACATGTTACCCCAGGAAAGGGGCTTCATTCCTGGGTAAAGCACCTCCACAACGCCACCCTGGAACACTCTGCACCCTCCTGCAGCTCATCTCCCCCAATATGTGGGCTTAAAGCAGGCTGAAAGGCAAGTGATATTGAGGTCGTAACACCAAAAACATGTTACCCCAGGAAAGGGGCTTCATTCCTGGGTAAAGCACCTCCACAACGCCACCCTGGAACACTCTGCACCCTCCTGCAGCTCATCTCCCCCAATATGTGGGCTTAAAGCAGGCTGAAAGGCAAGTGATATTGAGGTCGTAACACCAAAAACATGTTACCCCAGGAAAGGGGCTTCATTCCTGGGTAAAGCACCTCCACAACGCCACCCTGGAACACTCTGCACCCTCCTGCAGCTCATCTCCCCCAATATGTGGGCTTAAAGCAGGCTGAAAGGCAAGTGATATTGAGGTCGTAACACCAAAAACATGTTACCCCAGGAAAGGGGCTTCATTCCTGGGTAAACGACATCCAGACCGCCTCCCTGGACCTCCCTGGACCACCCTCCATCTCCCCCCAATATGTGCGCTTAAAGCAGGACGAAAAACAGGTCGTAAACGGGTAATAACATCAAATACGTGTTACCCCAGGAAAGAGGCTTCATTCCTGGGTAAAGGACCGACAGACCGCCTCCCTGGACCTCCCTGGACCAGCCTGGACCACCCTGCATCTCCCCCCCAAAATATGGGCTCAAAGCAGGCTGAAAAACAGGTCGTAAAGGGGTAATAACACCAAAAACGTGTTACCCCAGGAAAGGGGCTTCATTCCTGGGTAAACGACCTCCAGACCGCCTCCCTGGACCACCCTGCACCACCCTCCATCTCCCCCCAATATGTGTGCTTAAAGCAGGCTGAAAAACAGGTAATAAGGGGTAATAACACCAAAAACGTGTTACCCCACCAAACAGGCTTCATTCCTGGGTAAAGCACCTCCACAACGCCACCCTGGAACACTCTGCACCCTCCTGCAGCTCATCTCCCCCAATATGTGGGCTTAAAGCAGGCTGAAAGGCAAGTGATATTGAGGTCGTAACACCAAAAACATGTTACCCCAGGAAAGGGGCTTCATTCCTGGGTAAACGACATCCAGACCGCCTCCCTGGACCTCCCTGGACCACCCTCCATCTCCCCCCAATATGTGCGCTTAAAGCAGGACGAAAAACAGGTCGTAAACGGGTAATAACATCAAATACGTGTTACCCCAGGAAAGAGGCTTCATTCCTGGGTAAAGCACCTCCACAACGCCACCCTGGAACACTCTGCACCCTCCTGCAGCTCATCTCCCCCAATATGTGGGCTTAAAGCAGGCTGAAAGGCAAGTGATATTGAGGTCGTAACACCAAAAACATGTTACCCCAGGAAAGGGGCTTCATTCCTGGGTAAAGCACCTCCACAACGCCACCCTGGAACACTCTGCACCCTCCTGCAGCTCATCTCCCCCAATATGTGGGCTTAAAGCAGGCTGAAAGGCAAGTGATATTGAGGTCGTAACACCAAAAACATGTTACCCCAGGAAAGGGGCTTCATTCCTGGGTAAACGACATCCAGACCGCCTCCCTGGACCTCCCTGGTCCACCCTCCATCTCCCCCCAATATGTGCGCTTAAAGCAGGACGAAAAACAGGTCGTAAACGGGTAATAACATCAAATACGTGTTACCCCAGGAAAGAGGCTTCATTCCTGGGTAAAGGACCGACAGACCGCCTCCCTGGACCTCCCTGGACCAGCCTGGACCACCCTGCATCTCCCCCCCAAAATATGGGCTCAAAGCAGGCTGAAAAACAGGTCGTAAAGGGGTAATAACACCAAAAACGTGTTACCCCAGGAAAGGGGCTTCATTCCTGGGTAAACGACCTCCAGACCGCCTCCCTGGACCTCCCTGGACCACCCTGCACCACCCTCCATCTCCCCCCAATATGTGTGCTTAAAGCAGGCTGAAAAACAGGTAATAAGGGGTAATAACACCAAAAACGTGTTACCCCACCAAACAGGCTTCATTCCTGGGTAAAGCACCTCCACAACGCCACCCTGGAACACTCTGCACCCTCCTGCAGCTCATCTCCCCCAATATGTGGGCTTAAAGCAGGCTGAAAGGCAAGTGATATTGAGGTCGTAACACCAAAAACATGTTACCCCAGGAAAGGGGCTTCATTCCTGGGTAAAGCACCTCCACAACGCCACCCTGGAACACTCTGCACCCTCCTGCAGCTCATCTCCCCCAATATGTGGGCTTAAAGCAGGCTGAAAGGCAAGTGATATTGAGGTCGTAACACCAAAAACATGTTACCCCAGGAAAGGGGCTTCATTCCTGGGTAAAGCACCTCCACAACGCCACCCTGGAACACTCTGCACCCTCCTGCAGCTCATCTCCCCCAATATGTGGGCTTAAAGCAGGCTGAAAGGCAAGTGATATTGAGGTCGTAACACCAAAAACATGTTACCCCAGGAAAGGGGCTTCATTCCTGGGTAAAGCACCTCCACAACGCCACCCTGGAACACTCTGCACCCTCCTGCAGCTCATCTCCCCCAATATGTGGGCTTAAAGCAGGCTGAAAGGCAAGTGATATTGAGGTCGTAACACCAAAAACATGTTACCCCAGGAAAGGGGCTTCATTCCTGGGTAAAGCACCTCCACAACGCCACCCTGGAACACTCTGCACCCTCCTGCAGCTCATCTCCCCCAATATGTGGGCTTAAAGCAGGCTGAAAGGCAAGTGATATTGAGGTCGTAACACCAAAAACATGTTACCCCAGGAAAGGGGCTTCATTCCTGGGTAAACGACATCCAGACCGCCTCCCTGGACCTCCCTGGACCACCCTCCATCTCCCCCCAATATGTGCGCTTAAAGCAGGACGAAAAACAGGTCGTAAACGGGTAATAACATCAAATACGTGTTACCCCAGGAAAGAGGCTTCATTCCTGGGTAAAGGACCGACAGACCGCCTCCCTGGACCTCCCTGGACCAGCCTGGACCACCCTGCATCTCCCCCCCAAAATATGGGCTCAAAGCAGGCTGAAAAACAGGTCGTAAAGGGGTAATAACACCAAAAACGTGTTACCCCAGGAAAGGGGCTTCATTCCTGGGTAAACGACCTCCAGACCGCCTCCCTGGACCACCCTGCACCACCCTCCATCTCCCCCCAATATGTGTGCTTAAAGCAGGCTGAAAAACAGGTAATAAGGGGTAATAACACCAAAAACGTGTTACCCCACCAAACAGGCTTCATTCCTGGGTAAAGCACCTCCACAACGCCACCCTGGAACACTCTGCACCCTCCTGCAGCTCATCTCCCCCAATATGTGGGCTTAAAGCAGGCTGAAAGGCAAGTGATATTGAGGTCGTAACACCAAAAACATGTTACCCCAGGAAAGGGGCTTCATTCCTGGGTAAAGCACCTCCACAACGCCACCCTGGAACACTCTGCACCCTCCTGCAGCTCATCTCCCCCAATATGTGGGCTTAAAGCAGGCTGAAAGGCAAGTGATATTGAGGTCGTAACACCAAAAACATGTTACCCCAGGAAAGGGGCTTCATTCCTGGGTAAAGCACCTCCACAACGCCACCCTGGAACACTCTGCACCCTCCTGCAGCTCATCTCCCCCAATATGTGGGCTTAAAGCAGGCTGAAAGGCAAGTGATATTGAGGTCGTAACACCAAAAACATGTTACCCCAGGAAAGGGGCTTCATTCCTGGGTAAAGCACCTCCACAACGCCACCCTGGAACACTCTGCACCCTCCTGCAGCTCATCTCCCCCAATATGTGGGCTTAAAGCAGGCTGAAAGGCAAGTGATATTGAGGTCGTAACACCAAAAACATGTTACCCCAGGAAAGGGGCTTCATTCCTGGGTAAACGACATCCAGACCGCCTCCCTGGACCTCCCTGGTCCACCCTCCATCTCCCCCCAATATGTGCGCTTAAAGCAGGACGAAAAACAGGTCGTAAACGGGTAATAACATCAAATACGTGTTACCCCAGGAAAGAGGCTTCATTCCTGGGTAAAGGACCGACAGACCGCCTCCCTGGACCTCCCTGGACCAGCCTGGACCACCCTGCATCTCCCCCCCAAAATATGGGCTCAAAGCAGGCTGAAAAACAGGTCGTAAAGGGGTAATAACACCAAAAACGTGTTACCCCAGGAAAGGGGCTTCATTCCTGGGTAAACGACCTCCAGACCGCCTCCCTGGACCTCCCTGGACCACCCTGCACCACCCTCCATCTCCCCCCAATATGTGTGCTTAAAGCAGGCTGAAAAACAGGTAATAAGGGGTAATAACACCAAAAACGTGTTACCCCACCAAACAGGCTTCATTCCTGGGTAAAGCACCTCCACAACGCCACCCTGGAACACTCTGCACCCTCCTGCAGCTCATCTCCCCCAATATGTGGGCTTAAAGCAGGCTGAAAGGCAAGTGATATTGAGGTCGTAACACCAAAAACATGTTACCCCAGGAAAGGGGCTTCATTCCTGGGTAAACGACATCCAGACCGCCTCCCTGGACCTCCCTGGACCACCCTCCATCTCCCCCCAATATGTGCGCTTAAAGCAGGACGAAAAACAGGTCGTAAACGGGTAATAACATCAAATACGTGTTACCCCAGGAAAGAGGCTTCATTCCTGGGTAAAGGACCGACAGACCGCCTCCCTGGACCTCCCTGGACCAGCCTGGACCACCCTGCATCTCCCCCCCAAAATATGGGCTCAAAGCAGGCTGAAAAACAGGTCGTAAAGGGGTAATAACACCAAAAACGTGTTACCCCAGGAAAGGGGCTTCATTCCTGGGTAAACGACCTCCAGACCGCGTCCCTGGACCACCCTGCACCACCCTCCATCTCCCCCCAATATGTGTGCTTAAAGCAGGCTGAAAAACAGGTAATAAGGGGTAATAACACCAAAAACGTGTTACCCCACCAAACAGGCTTCATTCCTGGGTAAAGCACCTCCACAACGCCACCCTGGAACACTCTGCACCCTCCTGCAGCTCATCTCCCCCAATATGTGGGCTTAAAGCAGGCTGAAAGGCAAGTGATATTGAGGTCGTAACACCAAAAACATGTTACCCCAGGAAAGGGGCTTCATTCCTGGGTAAACGACATCCAGACCGCCTCCCTGGACCTCCCTGGACCAGCCTGGACCACCCTGCATCTCCCCCCCAAAATATGGGCTCAAAGCAGGCTGAAAAACAGGTCGTAAAGGGGTAATAACACCAAAAACGTGTTACCCCAGGAAAGGGGCTTCATTCCTGGGTAAACGACCTCCAGACCGCCTCCCTGGACCTCCCTGGACCACCCTGCACCACCCTCCATCTCCCCCCAATATGTGTGCTTAAAGCAGGCTGAAAAACAGGTAATAAGGGGTAATAACACCAAAAACGTGTTACCCCACCAAACAGGCTTCATTCCTGGGTAAAGCACCTCCACAACGCCACCCTGGAACACTCTGCACCCTCCTGCAGCTCATCTCCCCCAATATGTGGGCTTAAAGCAGGCTGAAAGGCAAGTGATATTGAGGTCGTAACACCAAAAACATGTTACCCCAGGAAAGGGGCTTCATTCCTGGGTAAAGCACCTCCACAACGCCACCCTGGAACACTCTGCACCCTCCTGCAGCTCATCTCCCCCAATATGTGGGCTTAAAGCAGGCTGAAAGGCAAGTGATATTGAGGTCGTAACACCAAAAACATGTTACCCCAGGAAAGGGGCTTCATTCCTGGGTAAAGCACCTCCACAACGCCACCCTGGAACACTCTGCACCCTCCTGCAGCTCATCTCCCCCAATATGTGGGCTTAAAGCAGGCTGAAAGGCAAGTGATATTGAGGTCGTAACACCAAAAACATGTTACCCCAGGAAAGGGGCTTCATTCCTGGGTAAAGCACCTCCACAACGCCACCCTGGAACACTCTGCACCCTCCTGCAGCTCATCTCCCCCAATATGTGGGCTTAAAGCAGGCTGAAAGGCAAGTGATATTGAGGTCGTAACACCAAAAACATGTTACCCCAGGAAAGGGGCTTCATTCCTGGGTAAAGCACCTCCACAACGCCACCCTGGAACACTCTGCACCCTCCTGCAGCTCATCTCCCCCAATATGTGGGCTTAAAGCAGGCTGAAAGGCAAGTGATATTGAGGTCGTAACACCAAAAACATGTTACCCCAGGAAAGGGGCTTCATTCCTGGGTAAACGACATCCAGACCGCCTCCCTGGACCTCCCTGGACCACCATCCATCTCCCCCCAATATGTGCGCTTAAAGCAGGACGAAAAACAGGTCGTAAACGGGTAATAACATCAAATACGTGTTACCCCAGGAAAGAGGCTTCATTCCTGGGTAAAGGACCGACAGACCGCCTCCCTGGACCTCCCTGGACCAGCCTGGACCACCCTGCATCTCCCCCCCAAAATATGGGCTCAAAGCAGGCTGAAAAACAGGTCGTAAAGGGGTAATAACACCAAAAACGTGTTACCCCAGGAAAGGGGCTTCATTCCTGGGTAAACGACCTCCAGACCGCCTCCCTGGACCACCCTGCACCACCCTCCATCTCCCCCCAATATGTGTGCTTAAAGCAGGCTGAAAAACAGGTAATAAGGGGTAATAACACCAAAAACGTGTTACCCCACCAAACAGGCTTCATTCCTGGGTAAAGCACCTCCACAACGCCACCCTGGAACACTCTGCACCCTCCTGCAGCTCATCTCCCCCAATATGTGGGCTTAAAGCAGGCTGAAAGGCAAGTGATATTGAGGTCGTAACACCAAAAACATGTTACCCCAGGAAAGGGGCTTCATTCCTGGGTAAACGACATCCAGACCGCCTCCCTGGACCTCCCTGGACCACCCTCCATCTCCCCCCAATATGTGCGCTTAAAGCAGGACGAAAAACAGGTCGTAAACGGGTAATAACATCAAATACGTGTTACCCCAGGAAAGAGGCTTCATTCCTGGGTAAAGCACCTCCACAACGCCACCCTGGAACACTCTGCACCCTCCTGCAGCTCATCTCCCCCAATATGTGGGCTTAAAGCAGGCTGAAAGGCAAGTGATATTGAGGTCGTAACACCAAAAACATGTTACCCCAGGAAAGGGGCTTCATTCCTGGGTAAAGCACCTCCACAACGCCACCCTGGAACACTCTGCACCCTCCTGCAGCTCATCTCCCCCAATATGTGGGCTTAAAGCAGGCTGAAAGGCAAGTGATATTGAGGTCGTAACACCAAAAACATGTTACCCCAGGAAAGGGGCTTCATTCCTGGGTAAACGACATCCAGACCGCCTCCCTGGACCTCCCTGGACCACCCTCCATCTCCCCCCAATATGTGCGCTTAAAGCAGGACGAAAAACAGGTCGTAAACGGGTAATAACATCAAATACGTGTTACCCCAGGAAAGAGGCTTCATTCCTGGGTAAAGGACCGACAGACCGCCTCCCTGGACCTCCCTGGACCAGCCTGGACCACCCTGCATCTCCCCCCCAAAATATGGGCTCAAAGCAGGCTGAAAAACAGGTCGTAAAGGGGTAATAACACCAAAAACGTGTTACCCCAGGAAAGGGGCTTCATTCCTGGGTAAACGACCTCCAGACCGCCTCCCTGGACCACCCTGCACCACCCTCCATCTCCCCCCAATATGTGTGCTTAAAGCAGGCTGAAAAACAGGTAATAAGGGGTAATAACACCAAAAACGTGTTACCCCACCAAACAGGCTTCATTCCTGGGTAAAGCACCTCCACAACGCCACCCTGGAACACTCTGCACCCTCCTGCAGCTCATCTCCCCCAATATGTGGGCTTAAAGCAGGCTGAAAGGCAAGTGATATTGAGGTCGTAACACCAAAAACATGTTACCCCAGGAAAGGGGCTTCATTCCTGGGTAAACGACATCCAGACCGCCTCCCTGGACCTCCCTGGACCACCCTCCATCTCCCCCCAATATGTGCGCTTAAAGCAGGACGAAAAACAGGTCGTAAACGGGTAATAACATCAAATACGTGTTACCCCAGGAAAGAGGCTTCATTCCTGGGTAAAGCACCTCCACAACGCCACCCTGGAACACTCTGCACCCTCCTGCAGCTCATCTCCCCCAATATGTGGGCTTAAAGCAGGCTGAAAGGCAAGTGATATTGAGGTCGTAACACCAAAAACATGTTACCCCAGGAAAGGGGCTTCATTCCTGGGTAAAGCACCTCCACAACGCCACCCTGGAACACTCTGCACCCTCCTGCAGCTCATCTCCCCCAATATGTGGGCTTAAAGCAGGCTGAAAGGCAAGTGATATTGAGGTCGTAACACCAAAAACATGTTACCCCAGGAAAGGGGCTTCATTCCTGGGTAAACGACATCCAGACCGCCTCCCTGGACCTCCCTGGTCCACCCTCCATCTCCCCCCAATATGTGCGCTTAAAGCAGGACGAAAAACAGGTCGTAAACGGGTAATAACATCAAATACGTGTTACCCCAGGAAAGAGGCTTCATTCCTGGGTAAAGGACCGACAGACCGCCTCCCTGGACCTCCCTGGACCAGCCTGGACCACCCTGCATCTCCCCCCCAAAATATGGGCTCAAAGCAGGCTGAAAAACAGGTCGTAAAGGGGTAATAACACCAAAAACGTGTTACCCCAGGAAAGGGGCTTCATTCCTGGGTAAACGACCTCCAGACCGCCTCCCTGGACCACCCTGCACCACCCTCCATCTCCCCCCAATATGTGTGCTTAAAGCAGGCTGAAAAACAGGTAATAAGGGGTAATAACACCAAAAACGTGTTACCCCACCAAACAGGCTTCATTCCTGGGTAAAGCACCTCCACAACGCCACCCTGGAACACTCTGCACCCTCCTGCAGCTCATCTCCCCCAATATGTGGGCTTAAAGCAGGCTGAAAGGCAAGTGATATTGAGGTCGTAACACCAAAAACATGTTACCCCAGGAAAGGGGCTTCATTCCTGGGTAAAGCACCTCCACAACGCCACCCTGGAACACTCTGCACCCTCCTGCAGCTCATCTCCCCCAATATGTGGGCTTAAAGCAGGCTGAAAGGCAAGTGATATTGAGGTCGTAACACCAAAAACATGTTACCCCAGGAAAGGGGCTTCATTCCTGGGTAAACGACATCCAGACCGCCTCCCTGGACCTCCCTGGACCACCCTCCATCTCCCCCCAATATGTGCGCTTAAAGCAGGACGAAAAACAGGTCGTAAACGGGTAATAACATCAAATACGTGTTACCCCAGGAAAGAGGCTTCATTCCTGGGTAAAGGACCGACAGACCGCCTCCCTGGACCTCCCTGGACCAGCCTGGACCACCCTGCATCTCCCCCCCAAAATATGGGCTCAAAGCAGGCTGAAAAACAGGTCGTAAAGGGGTAATAACACCAAAAACGTGTTACCCCAGGAAAGGGGCTTCATTCCTGGGTAAACGACCTCCAGACCGCCTCCCTGGACCACCCTGCACCACCCTCCATCTCCCCCCAATATGTGGGCTTAAAGCAGGCTGAAAGGCAAGTGATATTGAGGTCGTAACACCAAAAACATGTTACCCCAGGAAAGGGGCTTCATTCCTGGGTAAAGCACCTCCACAACGCCACCCTGGAACACTCTGCACCCTCCTGCAGCTCATCTCCCCCAATATGTGGGCTTAAAGCAGGCTGAAAGGCAAGTGATATTGAGGTCGTAACACCAAAAACATGTTACCCCAGGAAAGGGGCTTCATTCCTGGGTAAAGCACCTCCACAACGCCACCCTGGAACACTCTGCACCCTCCTGCAGCTCATCTCCCCCAATATGTGGGCTTAAAGCAGGCTGAAAGGCAAGTGATATTGAGGTCGTAACACCAAAAACATGTTACCCCAGGAAAGGGGCTTCATTCCTGGGTAAACGACATCCAGACCGCCTCCCTGGACCTCCCTGGACCACCCTCCATCTCCCCCCAATATGTGCGCTTAAAGCAGGACGAAAAACAGGTCGTAAACGGGTAATAACATCAAATACGTGTTACCCCAGGAAAGAGGCTTCATTCCTGGGTAAAGCACCTCCACAACGCCACCCTGGAACACTCTGCACCCTCCTGCAGCTCATCTCCCCCAATATGTGGGCTTAAAGCAGGCTGAAAGGCAAGTGATATTGAGGTCGTAACACCAAAAACATGTTACCCCAGGAAAGGGGCTTCATTCCTGGGTAAAGCACCTCCACAACGCCACCCTGGAACACTCTGCACCCTCCTGCAGCTCATCTCCCCCAATATGTGGGCTTAAAGCAGGCTGAAAGGCAAGTGATATTGAGGTCGTAACACCAAAAACATGTTACCCCAGGAAAGGGGCTTCATTCCTGGGTAAACGACATCCAGACCGCCTCCCTGGACCTCCCTGGACCACCCTCCATCTCCCCCCAATATGTGCGCTTAAAGCAGGACGAAAAACAGGTCGTAAACGGGTAATAACATCAAATACGTGTTACCCCAGGAAAGAGGCTTCATTCCTGGGTAAAGGACCGACAGACCGCCTCCCTGGACCTCCCTGGACCAGCCTGGACCACCCTGCATCTCCCCCCCAAAATATGGGCTCAAAGCAGGCTGAAAAACAGGTCGTAAAGGGGTAATAACACCAAAAACGTGTTACCCCAGGAAAGGGGCTTCATTCCTGGGTAAACGACCTCCAGACCGCCTCCCTGGACCTCCCTGGACCACCCTGCACCACCCTCCATCTCCCCCCAATATGTGTGCTTAAAGCAGGCTGAAAAACAGGTAATAAGGGGTAATAACACCAAAAACGTGTTACCCCACCAAACAGGCTTCATTCCTGGGTAAAGCACCTCCACAACGCCACCCTGGAACACTCTGCACCCTCCTGCAGCTCATCTCCCCCAATATGTGGGCTTAAAGCAGGCTGAAAGGCAAGTGATATTGAGGTCGTAACACCAAAAACATGTTACCCCAGGAAAGGGGCTTCATTCCTGGGTAAAGCACCTCCACAACGCCACCCTGGAACACTCTGCACCCTCCTGCAGCTCATCTCCCCCAATATGTGGGCTTAAAGCAGGCTGAAAGGCAAGTGATATTGAGGTCGTAACACCAAAAACATGTTACCCCAGGAAAGGGGCTTCATTCCTGGGTAAAGCACCTCCACAACGCCACCCTGGAACACTCTGCACCCTCCTGCAGCTCATCTCCCCCAATATGTGGGCTTAAAGCAGGCTGAAAGGCAAGTGATATTGAGGTCGTAACACCAAAAACATGTTACCCCAGGAAAGGGGCTTCATTCCTGGGTAAACGACATCCAGACCGCCTCCCTGGACCTCCTGGACCACCCTCCATCTCCCCCCAATATGTGCGCTTAAAGCAGGACGAAAAACAGGTCGTAAACGGGTAATAACATCAAATACGTGTTACCCCAGGAAAGAGGCTTCATTCCTGGGTAAAGGACCGACAGACCGCCTCCCTGGACCTCCCTGGACCAGCCTGGACCACCCTGCATCTCCCCCCCAAAATATGGGCTCAAAGCAGGCTGAAAAACAGGTCGTAAAGGGGTAATAACACCAAAAACGTGTTACCCCAGGAAAGGGGCTTCATTCCTGGGTAAACGACCTCCAGACCGCCTCCCTGGACCACCCTGCACCACCCTCCATCTCCCCCCAATATGTGTGCTTAAAGCAGGCTGAAAAACAGGTAATAAGGGGTAATAACACCAAAAACGTGTTACCCCACCAAACAGGCTTCATTCCTGGGTAAAGCACCTCCACAACGCCACCCTGGAACACTCTGCACCCTCCTGCAGCTCATCTCCCCCAATATGTGGGCTTAAAGCAGGCTGAAAGGCAAGTGATATTGAGGTCGTAACACCAAAAACATGTTACCCCAGGAAAGGGGCTTCATTCCTGGGTAAACGACATCCAGACCGCCTCCCTGGACCTCCCTGGACCACCCTCCATCTCCCCCAATATGTGCGCTTAAAGCAGGACGAAAAACAGGTCGTAAACGGGTAATAACATCAAATACGTGTTACCCCAGGAAAGAGGCTTCATTCCTGGGTAAAGCACCTCCACAACACCACCCTGGAACACTCTGCACCCTCCTGCAGCTCATCTCCCCCAATATGTGGGCTTAAAGCAGGCTGAAAGGCAAGTGATATTGAGGTCGTAACACCAAAAACATGTTACCCCAGGAAAGGGGCTTCATTCCTGGGTAAAGCACCTCCACAACGCCACCCTGGAACACTCTGCACCCTCCTGCAGCTCATCTCCCCCAATATGTGGGCTTAAAGCAGGCTGAAAGGCAAGTGATATTGAGGTCGTAACACCAAAAACATGTTACCCCAGGAAAGGGGCTTCATTCCTGGGTAAACGACATCCAGACCGCCTCCCTGGACCTCCCTGGACCACCCTCCATCTCCCCCCAATATGTGCGCTTAAAGCAGGACGAAAAACAGGTCGTAAACGGGTAATAACATCAAATACGTGTTACCCCAGGAAAGAGGCTTCATTCCTGGGTAAAGGACCGACAGACCGCCTCCCTGGACCTCCCTGGACCAGCCTGGACCACCCTGCATCTCCCCCCCAAAATATGGGCTCAAAGCAGGCTGAAAAACAGGTCGTAAAGGGGTAATAACACCAAAAACGTGTTACCCCAGGAAAGGGGCTTCATTCCTGGGTAAACGACCTCCAGACCGCCTCCCTGGACCTCCCTGGACCACCCTGCACCACCCTCCATCTCCCCCCAATATGTGTGCTTAAAGCAGGCTGAAAAACAGGTAATAAGGGGTAATAACACCAAAAACGTGTTACCCCACCAAACAGGCTTCATTCCTGGGTAAAGCACCTCCACAACGCCACCCTGGAACACTCTGCACCCTCCTGCAGCTCATCTCCCCCAATATGTGGGCTTAAAGCAGGCTGAAAGGCAAGTGATATTGAGGTCGTAACACCAAAAACATGTTACCCCAGGAAAGGGGCTTCATTCCTGGGTAAAGCACCTCCACAACGCCACCCTGGAACACTCTGCACCCTCCTGCAGCTCATCTCCCCCAATATGTGGGCTTAAAGCAGGCTGAAAGGCAAGTGATATTGAGGTCGTAACACCAAAAACATGTTACCCCAGGAAAGGGGCTTCATTCCTGGGTAAAGCACCTCCACAACGCCACCCTGGAACACTCTGCACCCTCCTGCAGCTCATCTCCCCCAATATGTGGGCTTAAAGCAGGCTGAAAGGCAAGTGATATTGAGGTCGTAACACCAAAAACATGTTACCCCAGGAAAGGGGCTTCATTCCTGGGTAAAGCACCTCCACAACGCCACCCTGGAACACTCTGCACCCTCCTGCAGCTCATCTCCCCCAATATGTGGGCTTAAAGCAGGCTGAAAGGCAAGTGATATTGAGGTCGTAACACCAAAAACATGTTACCCCAGGAAAGGGGCTTCATTCCTGGGTAAACGACATCCAGACCGCCTCCCTGGACCTCCCTGGACCACCCTCCATCTCCCCCCAATATGTGCGCTTAAAGCAGGACGAAAAACAGGTCGTAAACGGGTAATAACATCAAATACGTGTTACCCCAGGAAAGAGGCTTCATTCCTGGGTAAAGGACCGACAGACCGCCTCCCTGGACCTCCCTGGACCAGCCTGGACCACCCTGCATCTCCCCCCCAAAATATGGGCTCAAAGCAGGCTGAAAAACAGGTCGTAAAGGGGTAATAACACCAAAAACGTGTTACCCCAGGAAAGGGGCTTCATTCCTGGGTAAACGACCTCCAGACCGCCTCCCTGGACCACCCTGCACCACCCTCCATCTCCCCCCAATATGTGTGCTTAAAGCAGGCTGAAAAACAGGTAATAAGGGGTAATAACACCAAAAACGTGTTACCCCACCAAACAGGCTTCATTCCTGGGTAAAGCACCTCCACAACGCCACCCTGGAACACTCTGCACCCTCCTGCAGCTCATCTCCCCCAATATGTGGGCTTAAAGCAGGCTGAAAGGCAAGTGATATTGAGGTCGTAACACCAAAAACATGTTACCCCAGGAAAGGGGCTTCATTCCTGGGTAAACGACATCCAGACCGCCTCCCTGGACCTCCCTGGACCACCCTCCATCTCCCCCCAATATGTGCGCTTAAAGCAGGACGAAAAACAGGTCGTAAACGGGTAATAACATCAAATACGTGTTACCCCAGGAAAGAGGCTTCATTCCTGGGTAAAGCACCTCCACAACGCCACCCTGGAACACTCTGCACCCTCCTGCAGCTCATCTCCCCCAATATGTGGGCTTAAAGCAGGCTGAAAGGCAAGTGATATTGAGGTCGTAACACCAAAAACATGTTACCCCAGGAAAGGGGCTTCATTCCTGGGTAAAGCACCTCCACAACGCCACCCTGGAACACTCTGCACCCTCCTGCAGCTCATCTCCCCCAATATGTGGGCTTAAAGCAGGCTGAAAGGCAAGTGATATTGAGGTCGTAACACCAAAAACATGTTACCCCAGGAAAGGGGCTTCATTCCTGGGTAAACGACATCCAGACCGCCTCCCTGGACCTCCCTGGACCACCCTCCATCTCCCCCCAATATGTGCGCTTAAAGCAGGACGAAAAACAGGTCGTAAACGGGTAATAACATCAAATACGTGTTACCCCAGGAAAGAGGCTTCATTCCTGGGTAAAGGACCGACAGACCGCCTCCCTGGACCTCCCTGGACCAGCCTGGACCACCCTGCATCTCCCCCCCAAAATATGGGCTCAAAGCAGGCTGAAAAACAGGTCGTAAAGGGGTAATAACACCAAAAACGTGTTACCCCAGGAAAGGGGCTTCATTCCTGGGTAAACGACCTCCAGACCGCCTCCCTGGACCACCCTGCACCACCCTCCATCTCCCCCCAATATGTGTGCTTAAAGCAGGCTGAAAAACAGGTAATAAGGGGTAATAACACCAAAAACGTGTTACCCCACCAAACAGGCTTCATTCCTGGGTAAAGCACCTCCACAACGCCACCCTGGAACACTCTGCACCCTCCTGCAGCTCATCTCCCCCAATATGTGGGCTTAAAGCAGGCTGAAAGGCAAGTGATATTGAGGTCGTAACACCAAAAACATGTTACCCCAGGAAAGGGGCTTCATTCCTGGGTAAACGACATCCAGACCGCCTCCCTGGACCTCCCTGGACCACCCTCCATCTCCCCCCAATATGTGCGCTTAAAGCAGGACGAAAAACAGGTCGTAAACGGGTAATAACATCAAATACGTGTTACCCCAGGAAAGAGGCTTCATTCCTGGGTAAAGCACCTCCACAACGCCACCCTGGAACACTCTGCACCCTCCTGCAGCTCATCTCCCCCAATATGTGGGCTTAAAGCAGGCTGAAAGGCAAGTGATATTGAGGTCGTAACACCAAAAACATGTTACCCCAGGAAAGGGGCTTCATTCCTGGGTAAAGCACCTCCACAACGCCACCCTGGAACACTCTGCACCCTCCTGCAGCTCATCTCCCCCAATATGTGGGCTTAAAGCAGGCTGAAAGGCAAGTGATATTGAGGTCGTAACACCAAAAACATGTTACCCCAGGAAAGGGGCTTCATTCCTGGGTAAACGACATCCAGACCGCCTCCCTGGACCTCCCTGGACCACCCTCCATCTCCCCCCAATATGTGCGCTTAAAGCAGGACGAAAAACAGGTCGTAAACGGGTAATAACATCAAATACGTGTTACCCCAGGAAAGAGGCTTCATTCCTGGGTAAAGGACCGACAGACCGCCTCCCTGGACCTCCCTGGACCAGCCTGGACCACCCTGCATCTCCCCCCCAAAATATGGGCTCAAAGCAGGCTGAAAAACAGGTCGTAAAGGGGTAATAACACCAAAAACGTGTTACCCCAGGAAAGGGGCTTCATTCCTGGGTAAACGACCTCCAGACCGCCTCCCTGGACCTCCCTGGACCACCCTGCACCACCCTCCATCTCCCCCCAATATGTGTGCTTAAAGCAGGCTGAAAAACAGGTAATAAGGGGTAATAACACCAAAAACGTGTTACCCCACCAAACAGGCTTCATTCCTGGGTAAAGCACCTCCACAACGCCACCCTGGAACACTCTGCACCCTCCTGCAGCTCATCTCCCCCAATATGTGGGCTTAAAGCAGGCTGAAAGGCAAGTGATATTGAGGTCGTAACACCAAAAACATGTTACCCCAGGAAAGGGGCTTCATTCCTGGGTAAAGCACCTCCACAACGCCACCCTGGAACACTCTGCACCCTCCTGCAGCTCATCTCCCCCAATATGTGGGCTTAAAGCAGGCTGAAAGGCAAGTGATATTGAGGTCGTAACACCAAAAACATGTTACCCCAGGAAAGGGGCTTCATTCCTGGGTAAAGCACCTCCACAACGCCACCCTGGAACACTCTGCACCCTCCTGCAGCTCATCTCCCCCAATATGTGGGCTTAAAGCAGGCTGAAAGGCAAGTGATATTGAGGTCGTAACACCAAAAACATGTTACCCCAGGAAAGGGGCTTCATTCCTGGGTAAAGCACCTCCACAACGCCACCCTGGAACACTCTGCACCCTCCTGCAGCTCATCTCCCCCAATATGTGGGCTTAAAGCAGGCTGAAAGGCAAGTGATATTGAGGTCGTAACACCAAAAACATGTTACCCCAGGAAAGGGGCTTCATTCCTGGGTAAACGACATCCAGACCGCCTCCCTGGACCTCCCTGGACCACCCTCCATCTCCCCCCAATATGTGCGCTTAAAGCAGGACGAAAAACAGGTCGTAAACGGGTAATAACATCAAATACGTGTTACCCCAGGAAAGAGGCTTCATTCCTGGGTAAAGGACCGACAGACCGCCTCCCTGGACCTCCCTGGACCAGCCTGGACCACCCTGCATCTCCCCCCCAAAATATGGGCTCAAAGCAGGCTGAAAAACAGGTCGTAAAGGGGTAATAACACCAAAAACGTGTTACCCCAGGAAAGGGGCTTCATTCCTGGGTAAACGACCTCCAGACCGCCTCCCTGGACCTCCCTGGACCACCCTGCACCACCCTCCATCTCCCCCCAATATGTGTGCTTAAAGCAGGCTGAAAAACAGGTAATAAGGGGTAATAACACCAAAAACGTGTTACCCCACCAAACAGGCTTCATTCCTGGGTAAAGCACCTCCACAACGCCACCCTGGAACACTCTGCACCCTCCTGCAGCTCATCTCCCCCAATATGTGGGCTTAAAGCAGGCTGAAAGGCAAGTGATATTGAGGTCGTAACACCAAAAACATGTTACCCCAGGAAAGGGGCTTCATTCCTGGGTAAACGACATCCAGACCGCCTCCCTGGACCTCCCTGGACCACCCTCCATCTCCCCCCAATATGTGCGCTTAAAGCAGGACGAAAAACAGGTCGTAAACGGGTAATAACATCAAATACGTGTTACCCCAGGAAAGAGGCTTCATTCCTGGGTAAAGCACCTCCACAACGCCACCCTGGAACACTCTGCACCCTCCTGCAGCTCATCTCCCCCAATATGTGGGCTTAAAGCAGGCTGAAAGGCAAGTGATATTGAGGTCGTAACACCAAAAACATGTTACCCCAGGAAAGGGGCTTCATTCCTGGGTAAAGCACCTCCACAACGCCACCCTGGAACACTCTGCACCCTCCTGCAGCTCATCTCCCCCAATATGTGGGCTTAAAGCAGGCTGAAAGGCAAGTGATATTGAGGTCGTAACACCAAAAACATGTTACCCCAGGAAAGGGGCTTCATTCCTGGGTAAACGACATCCAGACCGCCTCCCTGGACCTCCCTGGACCAGCCTGGACCACCCTGCATCTCCCCCCCAAAATATGGGCTCAAAGCAGGCTGAAAAACAGGTCGTAAAGGGGTAATAACACCAAAAACGTGTTACCCCAGGAAAGGGGCTTCATTCCTGGGTAAACGACCTCCAGACCGCCTCCCTGGACCTCCCTGGACCACCCTGCACCACCCTCCATCTCCCCCCAATATGTGTGCTTAAAGCAGGCTGAAAAACAGGTAATAAGGGGTAATAACACCAAAAACGTGTTACCCCACCAAACAGGCTTCATTCCTGGGTAAAGCACCTCCACAACGCCACCCTGGAACACTCTGCACCCTCCTGCAGCTCATCTCCCCCAATATGTGGGCTTAAAGCAGGCTGAAAGGCAAGTGATATTGAGGTCGTAACACCAAAAACATGTTACCCCAGGAAAGGGGCTTCATTCCTGGGTAAAGCACCTCCACAACGCCACCCTGGAACACTCTGCACCCTCCTGCAGCTCATCTCCCCCAATATGTGGGCTTAAAGCAGGCTGAAAGGCAAGTGATATTGAGGTCGTAACACCAAAAACATGTTACCCCAGGAAAGGGGCTTCATTCCTGGGTAAAGCACCTCCACAACGCCACCCTGGAACACTCTGCACCCTCCTGCAGCTCATCTCCCCCAATATGTGGGCTTAAAGCAGGCTGAAAGGCAAGTGATATTGAGGTCGTAACACCAAAAACATGTTACCCCAGGAAAGGGGCTTCATTCCTGGGTAAAGCACCTCCACAACGCCACCCTGGAACACTCTGCACCCTCCTGCAGCTCATCTCCCCCAATATGTGGGCTTAAAGCAGGCTGAAAGGCAAGTGATATTGAGGTCGTAACACCAAAAACATGTTACCCCAGGAAAGGGGCTTCATTCCTGGGTAAAGCACCTCCACAACGCCACCCTGGAACACTCTGCACCCTCCTGCAGCTCATCTCCCCCAATATGTGGGCTTAAAGCAGGCTGAAAGGCAAGTGATATTGAGGTCGTAACACCAAAAACATGTTACCCCAGGAAAGGGGCTTCATTCCTGGGTAAACGACATCCAGACCGCCTCCCTGGACCTCCCTGGACCACCCTCCATCTCCCCCCAATATGTGCGCTTAAAGCAGGACGAAAAACAGGTCGTAAACGGGTAATAACATCAAATACGTGTTACCCCAGGAAAGAGGCTTCATTCCTGGGTAAAGGACCGACAGACCGCCTCCCTGGACCTCCCTGGACCAGCCTGGACCACCCTGCATCTCCCCCCCAAAATATGGGCTCAAAGCAGGCTGAAAAACAGGTCGTAAAGGGGTAATAACACCAAAAACGTGTTACCCCAGGAAAGGGGCTTCATTCCTGGGTAAACGACCTCCAGACCGCCTCCCTGGACCACCCTGCACCACCCTCCATCTCCCCCCAATATGTGTGCTTAAAGCAGGCTGAAAAACAGGTAATAAGGGGTAATAACACCAAAAACGTGTTACCCCACCAAACAGGCTTCATTCCTGGGTAAAGCACCTCCACAACGCCACCCTGGAACACTCTGCACCCTCCTGCAGCTCATCTCCCCCAATATGTGGGCTTAAAGCAGGCTGAAAGGCAAGTGATATTGAGGTCGTAACACCAAAAACATGTTACCCCAGGAAAGGGGCTTCATTCCTGGGTAAAGCACCTCCACAACGCCACCCTGGAACACTCTGCACCCTCCTGCAGCTCATCTCCCCCAATATGTGGGCTTAAAGCAGGCTGAAAGGCAAGTGATATTGAGGTCGTAACACCAAAAACATGTTACCCCAGGAAAGGGGCTTCATTCCTGGGTAAAGCACCTCCACAACGCCACCCTGGAACACTCTGCACCCTCCTGCAGCTCATCTCCCCCAATATGTGGGCTTAAAGCAGGCTGAAAGGCAAGTGATATTGAGGTCGTAACACCAAAAACATGTTACCCCAGGAAAGGGGCTTCATTCCTGGGTAAAGCACCTCCACAACGCCACCCTGGAACACTCTGCACCCTCCTGCAGCTCATCTCCCCCAATATGTGGGCTTAAAGCAGGCTGAAAGGCAAGTGATATTGAGGTCGTAACACCAAAAACATGTTACCCCAGGAAAGGGGCTTCATTCCTGGGTAAAGCACCTCCACAACGCCACCCTGGAACACTCTGCACCCTCCTGCAGCTCATCTCCCCCAATATGTGGGCTTAAAGCAGGCTGAAAGGCAAGTGATATTGAGGTCGTAACACCAAAAACATGTTACCCCAGGAAAGGGGCTTCATTCCTGGGTAAACGACATCCAGACCGCCTCCCTGGACCTCCCTGGACCACCCTCCATCTCCCCCCAATATGTGCGCTTAAAGCAGGACGAAAAACAGGTCGTAAACGGGTAATAACATCAAATACGTGTTACCCCAGGAAAGAGGCTTCATTCCTGGGTAAAGGACCGACAGACCGCCTCCCTGGACCTCCCTGGACCAGCCTGGACCACCCTGCATCTCCCCCCCAAAATATGGGCTCAAAGCAGGCTGAAAAACAGGTCGTAAAGGGGTAATAACACCAAAAACGTGTTACCCCAGGAAAGGGGCTTCATTCCTGGGTAAACGACCTCCAGACCGCCTCCCTGGACCACCCTGCACCACCCTCCATCTCCCCCCAATATGTGTGCTTAAAGCAGGCTGAAAAACAGGTAATAAGGGGTAATAACACCAAAAACGTGTTACCCCACCAAACAGGCTTCATTCCTGGGTAAAGCACCTCCACAACGCCACCCTGGAACACTCTGCACCCTCCTGCAGCTCATCTCCCCCAATATGTGGGCTTAAAGCAGGCTGAAAGGCAAGTGATATTGAGGTCGTAACACCAAAAACATGTTACCCCAGGAAAGGGGCTTCATTCCTGGGTAAAGCACCTCCACAACGCCACCCTGGAACACTCTGCACCCTCCTGCAGCTCATCTCCCCCAATATGTGGGCTTAAAGCAGGCTGAAAGGCAAGTGATATTGAGGTCGTAACACCAAAAACATGTTACCCCAGGAAAGGGGCTTCATTCCTGGGTAAAGCACCTCCACAACGCCACCCTGGAACACTCTGCACCCTCCTGCAGCTCATCTCCCCCAATATGTGGGCTTAAAGCAGGCTGAAAGGCAAGTGATATTGAGGTCGTAACACCAAAAACATGTTACCCCAGGAAAGGGGCTTCATTCCTGGGTAAAGCACCTCCACAACGCCACCCTGGAACACTCTGCACCCTCCTGCAGCTCATCTCCCCCAATATGTGGGCTTAAAGCAGGCTGAAAGGCAAGTGATATTGAGGTCGTAACACCAAATACATGTTACCCCAGGAAAGGGGCTTCATTCCTGGGTAAACGACATCCAGACCGCCTCCCTGGACCTCCCTGGACCACCCTCCATCTCCCCCCAATATGTGCGCTTAAAGCAGGACGAAAAACAGGTCGTAAACGGGTAATAACATCAAATACGTGTTACCCCAGGAAAGAGGCTTCATTCCTGGGTAAAGGACCGACAGACCGCCTCCCTGGACCTCCCTGGACCAGCCTGGACCACCCTGCATCTCCCCCCCAAAATATGGGCTCAAAGCAGGCTGAAAAACAGGTCGTAAAGGGGTAATAACACCAAAAACGTGTTACCCCAGGAAAGGGGCTTCATTCCTGGGTAAACGACCTCCAGACCGCCTCCCTGGACCTCCCTGGACCACCCTGCACCACCCTCCATCTCCCCCCAATATGTGTGCTTAAAGCAGGCTGAAAAACAGGTAATAAGGGGTAATAACACCAAAAACGTGTTACCCCACCAAACAGGCTTCATTCCTGGGTAAAGCACCTCCACAACGCCACCCTGGAACACTCTGCACCCTCCTGCAGCTCATCTCCCCCAATATGTGGGCTTAAAGCAGGCTGAAAGGCAAGTGATATTGAGGTCGTAACACCAAAAACATGTTACCCCAGGAAAGGGGCTTCATTCCTGGGTAAAGCACCTCCACAACGCCACCCTGGAACACTCTGCACCCTCCTGCAGCTCATCTCCCCCAATATGTGGGCTTAAAGCAGGCTGAAAGGCAAGTGATATTGAGGTCGTAACACCAAAAACATGTTACCCCAGGAAAGGGGCTTCATTCCTGGGTAAAGCACCTCCACAACGCCACCCTGGAACACTCTGCACCCTCCTGCAGCTCATCTCCCCCAATATGTGGGCTTAAAGCAGGCTGAAAGGCAAGTGATATTGAGGTCGTAACACCAAAAACATGTTACCCCAGGAAAGGGGCTTCATTCCTGGGTAAAGCACCTCCACAACGCCACCCTGGAACACTCTGCACCCTCCTGCAGCTCATCTCCCCCAATATGTGGGCTTAAAGCAGGCTGAAAGGCAAGTGATATTGAGGTCGTAACACCAAAAACATGTTACCCCAGGAAAGGGGCTTCATTCCTGGGTAAAGCACCTCCACAACGCCACCCTGGAACACTCTGCACCCTCCTGCAGCTCATCTCCCCCAATATGTGGGCTTAAAGCAGGCTGAAAGGCAAGTGATATTGAGGTCGTAACACCAAAAACATGTTACCCCAGGAAAGGGGCTTCATTCCTGGGTAAAGCACCTCCACAACGCCACCCTGGAACACTCTGCACCCTCCTGCAGCTCATCTCCCCCAATATGTGGGCTTAAAGCAGGCTGAAAGGCAAGTGATATTGAGGTCGTAACACCAAATACATGTTACCCCAGGAAAGGGGCTTCATTCCTGGGTAAACGACATCCAGACCGCCTCCCTGGACCTCCCTGGACCACCCTCCATCTCCCCCCAATATGTGCGCTTAAAGCAGGACGAAAAACAGGTCGTAAACGGGTAATAACATCAAATACGTGTTACCCCAGGAAAGAGGCTTCATTCCTGGGTAAAGGACCGACAGACCGCCTCCCTGGACCTCCCTGGACCAGCCTGGACCACCCTGCATCTCCCCCCCAAAATATGGGCTCAAAGCAGGCTGAAAAACAGGTCGTAAAGGGGTAATAACACCAAAAACGTGTTACCCCAGGAAAGGGGCTTCATTCCTGGGTAAACGACCTCCAGACCGCCTCCCTGGACCTCCCTGGACCACCCTGCACCACCCTCCATCTCCCCCCAATATGTGTGCTTAAAGCAGGCTGAAAAACAGGTAATAAGGGGTAATAACACCAAAAACGTGTTACCCCACCAAACAGGCTTCATTCCTGGGTAAAGCACCTCCACAACGCCACCCTGGAACACTCTGCACCCTCCTGCAGCTCATCTCCCCCAATATGTGGGCTTAAAGCAGGCTGAAAGGCAAGTGATATTGAGGTCGTAACACCAAAAACATGTTACCCCAGGAAAGGGGCTTCATTCCTGGGTAAAGCACCTCCACAACGCCACCCTGGAACACTCTGCACCCTCCTGCAGCTCATCTCCCCCAATATGTGGGCTTAAAGCAGGCTGAAAGGCAAGTGATATTGAGGTCGTAACACCAAAAACATGTTACCCCAGGAAAGGGGCTTCATTCCTGGGTAAAGCACCTCCACAACGCCACCCTGGAACACTCTGCACCCTCCTGCAGCTCATCTCCCCCAATATGTGGGCTTAAAGCAGGCTGAAAGGCAAGTGATATTGAGGTCGTAACACCAAAAACATGTTACCCCAGGAAAGGGGCTTCATTCCTGGGTAAAGCACCTCCACAACGCCACCCTGGAACACTCTGCACCCTCCTGCAGCTCATCTCCCCCAATATGTGGGCTTAAAGCAGGCTGAAAGGCAAGTGATATTGAGGTCGTAACACCAAAAACATGTTACCCCAGGAAAGGGGCTTCATTCCTGGGTAAAGCACCTCCACAACGCCACCCTGGAACACTCTGCACCCTCCTGCAGCTCATCTCCCCCAATATGTGGGCTTAAAGCAGGCTGAAAGGCAAGTGATATTGAGGTCGTAACACCAAAAACATGTTACCCCAGGAAAGGGGCTTCATTCCTGGGTAAACGACATCCAGACCGCCTCCCTGGACCTCCCTGGACCACCCTCCATCTCCCCCCAATATGTGCGCTTAAAGCAGGACGAAAAACAGGTCGTAAACGGGTAATAACATCAAATACGTGTTACCCCAGGAAAGAGGCTTCATTCCTGGGTAAAGGACCGACAGACCGCCTCCCTGGACCTCCCTGGACCAGCCTGGACCACCCTGCATCTCCCCCCCAAAATATGGGCTCAAAGCAGGCTGAAAAACAGGTCGTAAAGGGGTAATACCACCAAAAACGTGTTACCCCAGGAAAGGGGCTTCATTCCTGGGTAAACGACCTCCAGACCGCCTCCCTGGACCTCCCTGGACCACCCTGCACCACCCTCCATCTCCCCCCAATATGTGTGCTTAAAGCAGGCTGAAAAACAGGTAATAAGGGGTAATAACACCAAAAACGTGTTACCCCACCAAACAGGCTTCATTCCTGGGTAAAGCACCTCCACAACGCCACCCTGGAACACTCTGCACCCTCCTGCAGCTCATCTCCCCCAATATGTGGGCTTAAAGCAGGCTGAAAGGCAAGTGATATTGAGGTCGTAACACCAAAAACATGTTACCCCAGGAAAGGGGCTTCATTCCTGGGTAAAGCACCTCCACAACGCCACCCTGGAACACTCTGCACCCTCCTGCAGCTCATCTCCCCCAATATGTGGGCTTAAAGCAGGCTGAAAGGCAAGTGATATTGAGGTCGTAACACCAAAAACATGTTACCCCAGGAAAGGGGCTTCATTCCTGGGTAAAGCACCTCCACAACGCCACCCTGGAACACTCTGCACCCTCCTGCAGCTCATCTCCCCCAATATGTGGGCTTAAAGCAGGCTGAAAGGCAAGTGATATTGAGGTCGTAACACCAAAAACATGTTACCCCAGGAAAGGGGCTTCATTCCTGGGTAAAGCACCTCCACAACGCCACCCTGGAACACTCTGCACCCTCCTGCAGCTCATCTCCCCCAATATGTGGGCTTAAAGCAGGCTGAAAGGCAAGTGATATTGAGGTCGTAACACCAAAAACATGTTACCCCAGGAAAGGGGCTTCATTCCTGGGTAAACGACATCCAGACCGCCTCCCTGGACCTCCCTGGACCACCCTCCATCTCCCCCCAATATGTGCGCTTAAAGCAGGACGAAAAACAGGTCGTAAACGGGTAATAACATCAAATACGTGTTACCCCAGGAAAGAGGCTTCATTCCTGGGTAAAGGACCGACAGACCGCCTCCCTGGACCTCCCTGGACCAGCCTGGACCACCCTGCATCTCCCCCCCAAAATATGGGCTCAAAGCAGGCTGAAAAACAGGTCGTAAAGGGGTAATAACACCAAAAACGTGTTACCCCAGGAAAGGGGCTTCATTCCTGGGTAAACGACCTCCAGACCGCCTCCCTGGACCACCCTGCACCACCCTCCATCTCCCCCCAATATGTGTGCTTAAAGCAGGCTGAAAAACAGGTAATAAGGGGTAATAACACCAAAAACGTGTTACCCCACCAAACAGGCTTCATTCCTGGGTAAAGCACCTCCACAACGCCACCCTGGAACACTCTGCACCCTCCTGCAGCTCATCTCCCCCAATATGTGGGCTTAAAGCAGGCTGAAAGGCAAGTGATATTGAGGTCGTAACACCAAAAACATGTTACCCCAGGAAAGGGGCTTCATTCCTGGGTAAAGCACCTCCACAACGCCACCCTGGAACACTCTGCACCCTCCTGCAGCTCATCTCCCCCAATATGTGGGCTTAAAGCAGGCTGAAAGGCAAGTGATATTGAGGTCGTAACACCAAAAACATGTTACCCCAGGAAAGGGGCTTCATTCCTGGGTAAAGCACCTCCACAACGCCACCCTGGAACACTCTGCACCCTCCTGCAGCTCATCTCCCCCAATATGTGGGCTTAAAGCAGGCTGAAAGGCAAGTGATATTGAGGTCGTAACACCAAAAACATGTTACCCCAGGAAAGGGGCTTCATTCCTGGGTAAAGCACCTCCACAACGCCACCCTGGAACACTCTGCACCCTCCTGCAGCTCATCTCCCCCAATATGTGGGCTTAAAGCAGGCTGAAAGGCAAGTGATATTGAGGTCGTAACACCAAAAACATGTTACCCCAGGAAAGGGGCTTCATTCCTGGGTAAAGCACCTCCACAACGCCACCCTGGAACACTCTGCACCCTCCTGCAGCTCATCTCCCCCAATATGTGGGCTTAAAGCAGGCTGAAAGGCAAGTGATATTGAGGTCGTAACACCAAAAACATGTTACCCCAGGAAAGGGGCTTCATTCCTGGGTAAACGACATCCAGACCGCCTCCCTGGACCTCCCTGGACCACCCTCCATCTCCCCCCAATATGTGCGCTTAAAGCAGGACGAAAAACAGGTCGTAAACGGGTAATAACATCAAATACGTGTTACCCCAGGAAAGAGGCTTCATTCCTGGGTAAAGGACCGACAGACCGCCTCCCTGGACCTCCCTGGACCAGCCTGGACCACCCTGCATCTCCCCCCCAAAATATGGGCTCAAAGCAGGCTGAAAAACAGGTCGTAAAGGGGTAATAACACCAAAAACGTGTTACCCCAGGAAAGGGGCTTCATTCCTGGGTAAACGACCTCCAGACCGCCTCCCTGGACCACCCTGCACCACCCTCCATCTCCCCCCAATATGTGTGCTTAAAGCAGGCTGAAAAACAGGTAATAAGGGGTAATAACACCAAAAACGTGTTACCCCACCAAACAGGCTTCATTCCTGGGTAAAGCACCTCCACAACGCCACCCTGGAACACTCTGCACCCTCCTGCAGCTCATCTCCCCCAATATGTGGGCTTAAAGCAGGCTGAAAGGCAAGTGATATTGAGGTCGTAACACCAAAAACATGTTACCCCAGGAAAGGGGCTTCATTCCTGGGTAAAGCACCTCCACAACGCCACCCTGGAACACTCTGCACCCTCCTGCAGCTCATCTCCCCCAATATGTGGGCTTAAAGCAGGCTGAAAGGCAAGTGATATTGAGGTCGTAACACCAAAAACATGTTACCCCAGGAAAGGGGCTTCATTCCTGGGTAAAGCACCTCCACAACGCCACCCTGGAACACTCTGCACCCTCCTGCAGCTCATCTCCCCCAATATGTGGGCTTAAAGCAGGCTGAAAGGCAAGTGATATTGAGGTCGTAACACCAAAAACATGTTACCCCAGGAAAGGGGCTTCATTCCTGGGTAAAGCACCTCCACAACGCCACCCTGGAACACTCTGCACCCTCCTGCAGCTCATCTCCCCCAATATGTGGGCTTAAAGCAGGCTGAAAGGCAAGTGATATTGAGGTCGTAACACCAAAAACATGTTACCCCAGGAAAGGGGCTTCATTCCTGGGTAAACGACATCCAGACCGCCTCCCTGGACCTCCCTGGACCACCCTCCATCTCCCCCCAATATGTGCGCTTAAAGCAGGACGAAAAACAGGTCGTAAACGGGTAATAACATCAAATACGTGTTACCCCAGGAAAGAGGCTTCATTCCTGGGTAAAGGACCGACAGACCGCCTCCCTGGACCTCCCTGGACCAGCCTGGACCACCCTGCATCTCCCCCCCAAAATATGGGCTCAAAGCAGGCTGAAAAACAGGTCGTAAAGGGGTAATAACACCAAAAACGTGTTACCCCAGGAAAGGGGCTTCATTCCTGGGTAAACGACCTCCAGACCGCCTCCCTGGACCACCCTGCACCACCCTCCATCTCCCCCCAATATGTGTGCTTAAAGCAGGCTGAAAAACAGGTAATAAGGGGTAATAACACCAAAAACGTGTTACCCCACCAAACAGGCTTCATTCCTGGGTAAAGCACCTCCACAACGCCACCCTGGAACACTCTGCACCCTCCTGCAGCTCATCTCCCCCAATATGTGGGCTTAAAGCAGGCTGAAAGGCAAGTGATATTGAGGTCGTAACACCAAAAACATGTTACCCCAGGAAAGGGGCTTCATTCCTGGGTAAAGCACCTCCACAACGCCACCCTGGAACACTCTGCACCCTCCTGCAGCTCATCTCCCCCAATATGTGGGCTTAAAGCAGGCTGAAAGGCAAGTGATATTGAGGTCGTAACACCAAAAACATGTTACCCCAGGAAAGGGGCTTCATTCCTGGGTAAAGCACCTCCACAACGCCACCCTGGAACACTCTGCACCCTCCTGCAGCTCATCTCCCCCAATATGTGGGCTTAAAGCAGGCTGAAAGGCAAGTGATATTGAGGTCGTAACACCAAAAACATGTTACCCCAGGAAAGGGGCTTCATTCCTGGGTAAAGCACCTCCACAACGCCACCCTGGAACACTCTGCACCCTCCTGCAGCTCATCTCCCCCAATATGTGGGCTTAAAGCAGGCTGAAAGGCAAGTGATATTGAGGTCGTAACACCAAAAACATGTTACCCCAGGAAAGGGGCTTCATTCCTGGGTAAAGCACCTCCACAACGCCACCCTGGAACACTCTGCACCCTCCTGCAGCTCATCTCCCCCAATATGTGGGCTTAAAGCAGGCTGAAAGGCAAGTGATATTGAGGTCGTAACACCAAAAACATGTTACCCCAGGAAAGGGGCTTCATTCCTGGGTAAACGACATCCAGACCGCCTCCCTGGACCTCCCTGGACCACCCTCCATCTCCCCCCAATATGTGCGCTTAAAGCAGGACGAAAAACAGGTCGTAAACGGGTAATAACATCAAATACGTGTTACCCCAGGAAAGAGGCTTCATTCCTGGGTAAAGGACCGACAGACCGCCTCCCTGGACCTCCCTGGACCAGCCTGGACCACCCTGCATCTCCCCCCCAAAATATGGGCTCAAAGCAGGCTGAAAAACAGGTCGTAAAGGGGTAATAACACCAAAAACGTGTTACCCCAGGAAAGGGGCTTCATTCCTGGGTAAACGACCTCCAGACCGCCTCCCTGGACCACCCTGCACCACCCTCCATCTCCCCCCAATATGTGTGCTTAAAGCAGGCTGAAAAACAGGTAATAAGGGGTAATAACACCAAAAACGTGTTACCCCACCAAACAGGCTTCATTCCTGGGTAAAGCACCTCCACAACGCCACCCTGGAACACTCTGCACCCTCCTGCAGCTCATCTCCCCCAATATGTGGGCTTAAAGCAGGCTGAAAGGCAAGTGATATTGAGGTCGTAACACCAAAAACATGTTACCCCAGGAAAGGGGCTTCATTCCTGGGTAAAGCACCTCCACAACGCCACCCTGGAACACTCTGCACCCTCCTGCAGCTCATCTCCCCCAATATGTGGGCTTAAAGCAGGCTGAAAGGCAAGTGATATTGAGGTCGTAACACCAAAAACATGTTACCCCAGGAAAGGGGCTTCATTCCTGGGTAAAGCACCTCCACAACGCCACCCTGGAACACTCTGCACCCTCCTGCAGCTCATCTCCCCCAATATGTGGGCTTAAAGCAGGCTGAAAGGCAAGTGATATTGAGGTCGTAACACCAAAAACATGTTACCCCAGGAAAGGGGCTTCATTCCTGGGTAAAGCACCTCCACAACGCCACCCTGGAACACTCTGCACCCTCCTGCAGCTCATCTCCCCCAATATGTGGGCTTAAAGCAGGCTGAAAGGCAAGTGATATTGAGGTCGTAACACCAAATACATGTTACCCCAGGAAAGGGGCTTCATTCCTGGGTAAACGACATCCAGACCGCCTCCCTGGACCTCCCTGGACCACCCTCCATCTCCCCCCAATATGTGCGCTTAAAGCAGGACGAAAAACAGGTCGTAAACGGGTAATAACATCAAATACGTGTTACCCCAGGAAAGAGGCTTCATTCCTGGGTAAAGGACCGACAGACCGCCTCCCTGGACCTCCCTGGACCAGCCTGGACCACCCTGCATCTCCCCCCCAAAATATGGGCTCAAAGCAGGCTGAAAAACAGGTCGTAAAGGGGTAATAACACCAAAAACGTGTTACCCCAGGAAAGGGGCTTCATTCCTGGGTAAACGACCTCCAGACCGCCTCCCTGGACCACCCTGCACCACCCTCCATCTCCCCCCAATATGTGTGCTTAAAGCAGGCTGAAAAACAGGTAATAAGGGGTAATAACACCAAAAACGTGTTACCCCACCAAACAGGCTTCATTCCTGGGTAAAGCACCTCCACAACGCCACCCTGGAACACTCTGCACCCTCCTGCAGCTCATCTCCCCCAATATGTGGGCTTAAAGCAGGCTGAAAGGCAAGTGATATTGAGGTCGTAACACCAAAAACATGTTACCCCAGGAAAGGGGCTTCATTCCTGGGTAAAGCACCTCCACAACGCCACCCTGGAACACTCTGCACCCTCCTGCAGCTCATCTCCCCCAATATGTGGGCTTAAAGCAGGCTGAAAGGCAAGTGATATTGAGGTCGTAACACCAAAAACATGTTACCCCAGGAAAGGGGCTTCATTCCTGGGTAAAGCACCTCCACAACGCCACCCTGGAACACTCTGCACCCTCCTGCAGCTCATCTCCCCCAATATGTGGGCTTAAAGCAGGCTGAAAGGCAAGTGATATTGAGGTCGTAACACCAAAAACATGTTACCCCAGGAAAGGGGCTTCATTCCTGGGTAAAGCACCTCCACAACGCCACCCTGGAACACTCTGCACCCTCCTGCAGCTCATCTCCCCCAATATGTGGGCTTAAAGCAGGCTGAAAGGCAAGTGATATTGAGGTCGTAACACCAAAAACATGTTACCCCAGGAAAGGGGCTTCATTCCTGGGTAAACGACATCCAGACCGCCTCCCTGGACCTCCCTGGACCACCCTCCATCTCCCCCCAATATGTGCGCTTAAAGCAGGACGAAAAACAGGTCGTAAACGGGTAATAACATCAAATACGTGTTACCCCAGGAAAGAGGCTTCATTCCTGGGTAAAGGACCGACAGACCGCCTCCCTGGACCTCCCTGGACCAGCCTGGACCACCCTGCATCTCCCCCCCAAAATATGGGCTCAAAGCAGGCTGAAAAACAGGTCGTAAAGGGGTAATAACACCAAAAACGTGTTACCCCAGGAAAGGGGCTTCATTCCTGGGTAAACGACCTCCAGACCGCCTCCCTGGACCACCCTGCACCACCCTCCATCTCCCCCCAATATGTGTGCTTAAAGCAGGCTGAAAAACAGGTAATAAGGGGTAATAACACCAAAAACGTGTTACCCCACCAAACAGGCTTCATTCCTGGGTAAAGCACCTCCACAACGCCACCCTGGAACACTCTGCACCCTCCTGCAGCTCATCTCCCCCAATATGTGGGCTTAAAGCAGGCTGAAAGGCAAGTGATATTGAGGTCGTAACACCAAAAACATGTTACCCCAGGAAAGGGGCTTCATTCCTGGGTAAAGCACCTCCACAACGCCACCCTGGAACACTCTGCACCCTCCTGCAGCTCATCTCCCCCAATATGTGGGCTTAAAGCAGGCTGAAAGGCAAGTGATATTGAGGTCGTAACACCAAAAACATGTTACCCCAGGAAAGGGGCTTCATTCCTGGGTAAAGCACCTCCACAACGCCACCCTGGAACACTCTGCACCCTCCTGCAGCTCATCTCCCCCAATATGTGGGCTTAAAGCAGGCTGAAAGGCAAGTGATATTGAGGTCGTAACACCAAAAACATGTTACCCCAGGAAAGGGGCTTCATTCCTGGGTAAAGCACCTCCACAACGCCACCCTGGAACACTCTGCACCCTCCTGCAGCTCATCTCCCCCAATATGTGGGCTTAAAGCAGGCTGAAAGGCAAGTGATATTGAGGTCGTAACACCAAAAACATGTTACCCCAGGAAAGGGGCTTCATTCCTGGGTAAAGCACCTCCACAACGCCACCCTGGAACACTCTGCACCCTCCTGCAGCTCATCTCCCCCAATATGTGGGCTTAAAGCAGGCTGAAAGGCAAGTGATATTGAGGTCGTAACACCAAAAACATGTTACCCCAGGAAAGGGGCTTCATTCCTGGGTAAACGACATCCAGACCGCCTCCCTGGACCTCCCTGGACCACCCTCCATCTCCCCCCAATATGTGCGCTTAAAGCAGGACGAAAAACAGGTCGTAAACGGGTAATAACATCAAATACGTGTTACCCCAGGAAAGAGGCTTCATTCCTGGGTAAAGGACCGACAGACCGCCTCCCTGGACCTCCCTGGACCAGCCTGGACCACCCTGCATCTCCCCCCCAAAATATGGGCTCAAAGCAGGCTGAAAAACAGGTCGTAAAGGGGTAATAACACCAAAAACGTGTTACCCCAGGAAAGGGGCTTCATTCCTGGGTAAACGACCTCCAGACCGCCTCCCTGGACCACCCTGCACCACCCTCCATCTCCCCCCAATATGTGTGCTTAAAGCAGGCTGAAAAACAGGTAATAAGGGGTAATAACACCAAAAACGTGTTACCCCACCAAACAGGCTTCATTCCTGGGTAAAGCACCTCCACAACGCCACCCTGGAACACTCTGCACCCTCCTGCAGCTCATCTCCCCCAATATGTGGGCTTAAAGCAGGCTGAAAGGCAAGTGATATTGAGGTCGTAACACCAAAAACATGTTACCCCAGGAAAGGGGCTTCATTCCTGGGTAAAGCACCTCCACAACGCCACCCTGGAACACTCTGCACCCTCCTGCAGCTCATCTCCCCCAATATGTGGGCTTAAAGCAGGCTGAAAGGCAAGTGATATTGAGGTCGTAACACCAAAAACATGTTACCCCAGGAAAGGGGCTTCATTCCTGGGTAAAGCACCTCCACAACGCCACCCTGGAACACTCTGCACCCTCCTGCAGCTCATCTCCCCCAATATGTGGGCTTAAAGCAGGCTGAAAGGCAAGTGATATTGAGGTCGTAACACCAAAAACATGTTACCCCAGGAAAGGGGCTTCATTCCTGGGTAAAGCACCTCCACAACGCCACCCTGGAACACTCTGCACCCTCCTGCAGCTCATCTCCCCCAATATGTGGGCTTAAAGCAGGCTGAAAGGCAAGTGATATTGAGGTCGTAACACCAAATACATGTTACCCCAGGAAAGGGGCTTCATTCCTGGGTAAACGACATCCAGACCGCCTCCCTGGACCTCCCTGGACCACCCTCCATCTCCCCCCAATATGTGCGCTTAAAGCAGGACGAAAAACAGGTCGTAAACGGGTAATAACATCAAATACGTGTTACCCCAGGAAAGAGGCTTCATTCCTGGGTAAAGGACCGACAGACCGCCTCCCTGGACCTCCCTGGACCAGCCTGGACCACCCTGCATCTCCCCCCCAAAATATGGGCTCAAAGCAGGCTGAAAAACAGGTCGTAAAGGGGTAATAACACCAAAAACGTGTTACCCCAGGAAAGGGGCTTCATTCCTGGGTAAACGACCTCCAGACCGCCTCCCTGGACCTCCCTGGACCACCCTGCACCACCCTCCATCTCCCCCCAATATGTGTGCTTAAAGCAGGCTGAAAAACAGGTAATAAGGGGTAATAACACCAAAAACGTGTTACCCCACCAAACAGGCTTCATTCCTGGGTAAAGCACCTCCACAACGCCACCCTGGAACACTCTGCACCCTCCTGCAGCTCATCTCCCCCAATATGTGGGCTTAAAGCAGGCTGAAAGGCAAGTGATATTGAGGTCGTAACACCAAAAACATGTTACCCCAGGAAAGGGGCTTCATTCCTGGGTAAAGCACCTCCACAACGCCACCCTGGAACACTCTGCACCCTCCTGCAGCTCATCTCCCCCAATATGTGGGCTTAAAGCAGGCTGAAAGGCAAGTGATATTGAGGTCGTAACACCAAAAACATGTTACCCCAGGAAAGGGGCTTCATTCCTGGGTAAAGCACCTCCACAACGCCACCCTGGAACACTCTGCACCCTCCTGCAGCTCATCTCCCCCAATATGTGGGCTTAAAGCAGGCTGAAAGGCAAGTGATATTGAGGTCGTAACACCAAAAACATGTTACCCCAGGAAACGGGCTTCATTCCTGGGTAAAGCACCTCCACAACGCCACCCTGGAACACTCTGCACCCTCCTGCAGCTCATCTCCCCCAATATGTGGGCTTAAAGCAGGCTGAAAGGCAAGTGATATTGAGGTCGTAACACCAAAAACATGTTACCCCAGGAAAGGGGCTTCATTCCTGGGTAAAGCACCTCCACAACGCCACCCTGGAACACTCTGCACCCTCCTGCAGCTCATCTCCCCCAATATGTGGGCTTAAAGCAGGCTGAAAGGCAAGTGATATTGAGGTCGTAACACCAAAAACATGTTACCCCAGGAAAGGGGCTTCATTCCTGGGTAAACGACATCCAGACCGCCTCCCTGGACCTCCCTGGACCACCCTCCATCTCCCCCCAATATGTGCGCTTAAAGCAGGACGAAAAACAGGTCGTAAACGGGTAATAACATCAAATACGTGTTACCCCAGGAAAGAGGCTTCATTCCTGGGTAAAGGACCGACAGACCGCCTCCCTGGACCTCCCTGGACCAGCCTGGACCACCCTGCATCTCCCCCCCAAAATATGGGCTCAAAGCAGGCTGAAAAACAGGTCGTAAAGGGGTAATACCACCAAAAACGTGTTACCCCAGGAAAGGGGCTTCATTCCTGGGTAAACGACCTCCAGACCGCCTCCCTGGACCTCCCTGGACCACCCTGCACCACCCTCCATCTCCCCCCAATATGTGTGCTTAAAGCAGGCTGAAAAACAGGTAATAAGGGGTAATAACACCAAAAACGTGTTACCCCACCAAACAGGCTTCATTCCTGGGTAAAGCACCTCCACAACGCCACCCTGGAACACTCTGCACCCTCCTGCAGCTCATCTCCCCCAATATGTGGGCTTAAAGCAGGCTGAAAGGCAAGTGATATTGAGGTCGTAACACCAAAAACATGTTACCCCAGGAAAGGGGCTTCATTCCTGGGTAAAGCACCTCCACAACGCCACCCTGGAACACTCTGCACCCTCCTGCAGCTCATCTCCCCCAATATGTGGGCTTAAAGCAGGCTGAAAGGCAAGTGATATTGAGGTCGTAACACCAAAAACATGTTACCCCAGGAAAGGGGCTTCATTCCTGGGTAAAGCACCTCCACAACGCCACCCTGGAACACTCTGCACCCTCCTGCAGCTCATCTCCCCCAATATGTGGGCTTAAAGCAGGCTGAAAGGCAAGTGATATTGAGGTCGTAACACCAAATACATGTTACCCCAGGAAAGGGGCTTCATTCCTGTAAACGACATCCAGACCGCCTCCCTGGACCTCCCTGGACCACCCTCCATCTCCCCCCAATATGTGCGCTTAAAGCAGGACGAAAAACAGGTCGTAAACGGGTAATAACATCAAATACGTGTTACCCCAGGAAAGAGGCTTCATTCCTGGGTAAAGGACCGACAGACCGCCTCCCTGGACCTCCCTGGACCAGCCTGGACCACCCTGCATCTCCCCCCCAAAATATGGGCTCAAAGCAGGCTGAAAAACAGGTCGTAAAGGGGTAATAACACCAAAAACGTGTTACCCCAGGAAAGGGGCTTCATTCCTGGGTAAACGACCTCCAGACCGCCTCCCTGGACCACCCTGCACCACCCTCCATCTCCCCCCAATATGTGTGCTTAAAGCAGGCTGAAAAACAGGTAATAAGGGGTAATAACACCAAAAACGTGTTACCCCACCAAACAGGCTTCATTCCTGGGTAAAGCACCTCCACAACGCCACCCTGGAACACTCTGCACCCTCCTGCAGCTCATCTCCCCCAATATGTGGGCTTAAAGCAGGCTGAAAGGCAAGTGATATTGAGGTCGTAACACCAAAAACATGTTACCCCAGGAAAGGGGCTTCATTCCTGGGTAAACGACATCCAGACCGCCTCCCTGGACCTCCCTGGACCACCCTCCATCTCCCCCCAATATGTGCGCTTAAAGCAGGACGAAAAACAGGTCGTAAACGGGTAATAACATCAAATACGTGTTACCCCAGGAAAGAGGCTTCATTCCTGGGTAAAGGACCGACAGACCGCCTCCCTGGACCTCCCTGGACCAGCCTGGACCACCCTGCATCTCCCCCCCAAAATATGGGCTCAAAGCAGGCTGAAAAACAGGTCGTAAAGGGGTAATAACACCAAAAACGTGTTACCCCAGGAAAGGGGCTTCATTCCTGGGTAAACAACCTCCAGACCGCCTCCCTGGACCACCCTGCACCACCCTCCATCTCCCCCCAATATGTGTGCTTAAAGCAGGCTGAAAAACAGGTAATAAGGGGTAATAACACCAAAAACGTGTTACCCCACCAAACAGGCTTCATTCCTGGGTAAAGCACCTCCACAACGCCACCCTGGAACACTCTGCACCCTCCTGCAGCTCATCTCCCCCAATATGTGGGCTTAAAGCAGGCTGAAAGGCAAGTGATATTGAGGTCGTAACACCAAAAACATGTTACCCCAGGAAAGGGGCTTCATTCCTGGGTAAACGACATCCAGACCGCCTCCCTGGACCTCCCTGGACCACCCTCCATCTCCCCCCAATATGTGCGCTTAAAGCAGGACGAAAAACAGGTCGTAAACGGGTAATAACATCAAATACGTGTTACCCCAGGAAAGAGGCTTCATTCCTGGGTAAAGCACCTCCACAACGCCACCCTGGAACACTCTGCACCCTCCTGCAGCTCATCTCCCCCAATATGTGGGCTTAAAGCAGGCTGAAAGGCAAGTGATATTGAGGTCGTAACACCAAAAACATGTTACCCCAGGAAAGGGGCTTCATTCCTGGGTAAAGCACCTCCACAACGCCACCCTGGAACACTCTGCACCCTCCTGCAGCTCATCTCCCCCAATATGTGGGCTTAAAGCAGGCTGAAAGGCAAGTGATATTGAGGTCGTAACACCAAAAACATGTTACCCCAGGAAAGGGGCTTCATTCCTGGGTAAACGACATCCAGACCGCCTCCCTGGACCTCCCTGGACCACCCTCCATCTCCCCCCAATATGTGCGCTTAAAGCAGGACGAAAAACAGGTCGTAAACGGGTAATAACATCAAATACGTGTTACCCCAGGAAAGAGGCTTCATTCCTGGGTAAAGGACCGACAGACCGCCTCCCTGGACCTCCCTGGACCAGCCTGGACCACCCTGCATCTCCCCCCCAAAATATGGGCTCAAAGCAGGCTGAAAAACAGGTCGTAAAGGGGTAATAACACCAAAAACGTGTTACCCCAGGAAAGGGGCTTCATTCCTGGGTAAACGACCTCCAGACCGCCTCCCTGGACCACCCTGCACCACCCTCCATCTCCCCCCAATATGTGTGCTTAAAGCAGGCTGAAAAACAGGTAATAAGGGGTAATAACACCAAAAACGTGTTACCCCACCAAACAGGCTTCATTCCTGGGTAAAGCACCTCCACAACGCCACCCTGGAACACTCTGCACCCTCCTGCAGCTCATCTCCCCCAATATGTGGGCTTAAAGCAGGCTGAAAGGCAAGTGATATTGAGGTCGTAACACCAAAAACATGTTACCCCAGGAAAGGGGCTTCATTCCTGGGTAAACGACATCCAGACCGCCTCCCTGGACCTCCCTGGACCACCCTCCATCTCCCCCCAATATGTGCGCTTAAAGCAGGACGAAAAACAGGTCGTAAACGGGTAATAACATCAAATACGTGTTACCCCAGGAAAGAGGCTTCATTCCTGGGTAAAGCACCTCCACAACGCCACCCTGGAACACTCTGCACCCTCCTGCAGCTCATCTCCCCCAATATGTGGGCTTAAAGCAGGCTGAAAGGCAAGTGATATTGAGGTCGTAACACCAAAAACATGTTACCCCAGGAAAGGGGCTTCATTCCTGGGTAAAGCACCTCCACAACGCCACCCTGGAACACTCTGCACCCTCCTGCAGCTCATCTCCCCCAATATGTGGGCTTAAAGCAGGCTGAAAGGCAAGTGATATTGAGGTCGTAACACCAAAAACATGTTACCCCAGGAAAGGGGCTTCATTCCTGGGTAAACGACATCCAGACCGCCTCCCTGGACCTCCCTGGACCACCCTCCATCTCCCCCCAATATGTGCGCTTAAAGCAGGACGAAAAACAGGTCGTAAACGGGTAATAACATCAAATACGTGTTACCCCAGGAAAGAGGCTTCATTCCTGGGTAAAGGACCGACAGACCGCCTCCCTGGACCTCCCTGGACCAGCCTGGACCACCCTGCATCTCCCCCCCAAAATATGGGCTCAAAGCAGGCTGAAAAACAGGTCGTAAAGGGGTAATAACACCAAAAACGTGTTACCCCAGGAAAGGGGCTTCATTCCTGGGTAAACGACCTCCAGACCGCCTCCCTGGACCACCCTGCACCACCCTCCATCTCCCCCCAATATGTGTGCTTAAAGCAGGCTGAAAAACAGGTAATAAGGGGTAATAACACCAAAAACGTGTTACCCCACCAAACAGGCTTCATTCCTGGGTAAAGCACCTCCACAACGCCACCCTGGAACACTCTGCACCCTCCTGCAGCTCATCTCCCCCAATATGTGGGCTTAAAGCAGGCTGAAAGGCAAGTGATATTGAGGTCGTAACACCAAAAACATGTTACCCCAGGAAAGGGGCTTCATTCCTGGGTAAACGACATCCAGACCGCCTCCCTGGACCTCCCTGGACCACCCTCCATCTCCCCCCAATATGTGCGCTTAAAGCAGGACGAAAAACAGGTCGTAAACGGGTAATAACATCAAATACGTGTTACCCCAGGAAAGAGGCTTCATTCCTGGGTAAAGCACCTCCACAACGCCACCCTGGAACACTCTGCACCCTCCTGCAGCTCATCTCCCCCAATATGTGGGCTTAAAGCAGGCTGAAAGGCAAGTGATATTGAGGTCGTAACACCAAAAACATGTTACCCCAGGAAAGGGGCTTCATTCCTGGGTAAACGACATCCAGACCGCCTCCCTGGACCTCCCTGGACCACCCTCCATCTCCCCCCAATATGTGCGCTTAAAGCAGGACGAAAAACAGGTCGTAAACGGGTAATAACATCAAATACGTGTTACCCCAGGAAAGAGGCTTCATTCCTGGGTAAAGGACCGACAGACCGCCTCCCTGGACCTCCCTGGACCAGCCTGGACCACCCTGCATCTCCCCCCCAAAATATGGGCTCAAAGCAGGCTGAAAAACAGGTCGTAAAGGGGTAATACCACCAAAAACGTGTTACCCCAGGAAAGGGGCTTCATTCCTGGGTAAACGACCTCCACAACGCCACCCTGGAACACTCTGCACCCTCCTGCAGCTCATCTCCCCCAATATGTGGGCTTAAAGCAGGCTGAAAGGCAAGTGATATTGAGGTCGTAACACCAAAAACATGTTACCCCAGGAAAGGGGCTTCATTCCTGGGTAAAGCACCTCCACAACGCCACCCTGGAACACTCTGCACCCTCCTGCAGCTCATCTCCCCCAATATGTGGGCTTAAAGCAGGCTGAAAGGCAAGTGATATTGAGGTCGTAACACCAAAAACATGTTACCCCAGGAAAGGGGCTTCATTCCTGGGTAAAGCACCTCCACAACGCCACCCTGGAACACTCTGCACCCTCCTGCAGCTCATCTCCCCCAATATGTGGGCTTAAAGCAGGCTGAAAGGCAAGTGATATTGAGGTCGTAACACCAAAAACATGTTACCCCAGGAAAGGGGCTTCATTCCTGGGTAAAGCACCTCCACAACGCCACCCTGGAACACTCTGCACCCTCCTGCAGCTCATCTCCCCCAATATGTGGGCTTAAAGCAGGCTGAAAGGCAAGTGATATTGAGGTCGTAACACCAAAAACATGTTACCCCAGGAAAGGGGCTTCATTCCTGGGTAAAGCACCTCCACAACGCCACCCTGGAACACTCTGCACCCTCCTGCAGCTCATCTCCCCCAATATGTGGGCTTAAAGCAGGCTGAAAGGCAAGTGATATTGAGGTCGTAACACCAAAAACATGTTACCCCAGGAAAGGGGCTTCATTCCTGGGTAAACGACATCCAGACCGCCTCCCTGGACCTCCCTGGACCACCCTCCATCTCCCCCCAATATGTGCGCTTAAAGCAGGACGAAAAACAGGTCGTAAACGGGTAATAACATCAAATACGTGTTACCCCAGGAAAGAGGCTTCATTCCTGGGTAAAGGACCGACAGACCGCCTCCCTGGACCTCCCTGGACCAGCCTGGACCACCCTGCATCTCCCCCCCAAAATATGGGCTCAAAGCAGGCTGAAAAACAGGTCGTAAAGGGGTAATAACACCAAAAACGTGTTACCCCAGGAAAGGGGCTTCATTCCTGGGTAAACGACCTCCAGACCGCCTCCCTGGACCACCCTGCACCACCCTCCATCTCCCCCCAATATGTGTGCTTAAAGCAGGCTGAAAAACAGGTAATAAGGGGTAATAACACCAAAAACGTGTTACCCCACCAAACAGGCTTCATTCCTGGGTAAAGCACCTCCACAACGCCACCCTGGAACACTCTGCACCCTCCTGCAGCTCATCTCCCCCAATATGTGGGCTTAAAGCAGGCTGAAAGGCAAGTGATATTGAGGTCGTAACACCAAAAACATGTTACCCCAGGAAAGGGGCTTCATTCCTGGGTAAAGCACCTCCACAACGCCACCCTGGAACACTCTGCACCCTCCTGCAGCTCATCTCCCCCAATATGTGGGCTTAAAGCAGGCTGAAAGGCAAGTGATATTGAGGTCGTAACACCAAAAACATGTTACCCCAGGAAAGGGGCTTCATTCCTGGGTAAAGCACCTCCACAACGCCACCCTGGAACACTCTGCACCCTCCTGCAGCTCATCTCCCCCAATATGTGGGCTTAAAGCAGGCTGAAAGGCAAGTGATATTGAGGTCGTAACACCAAAAACATGTTACCCCAGGAAAGGGGCTTCATTCCTGGGTAAAGCACCTCCACAACGCCACCCTGGAACACTCTGCACCCTCCTGCAGCTCATCTCCCCCAATATGTGGGCTTAAAGCAGGCTGAAAGGCAAGTGATATTGAGGTCGTAACACCAAAAACATGTTACCCCAGGAAAGGGGCTTCATTCCTGGGTAAACGACATCCAGACCGCCTCCCTGGACCTCCCTGGACCACCCTCCATCTCCCCCCAATATGTGCGCTTAAAGCAGGACGAAAAACAGGTCGTAAACGGGTAATAACATCAAATACGTGTTACCCCAGGAAAGAGGCTTCATTCCTGGGTAAAGGACCGACAGACCGCATCCCTGGACCTCCCTGGACCAGCCTGGACCACCCTGCATCTCCCCCCCAAAATATGGGCTCAAAGCAGGCTGAAAAACAGGTCGTAAAGGGGTAATAACACCAAAAACGTGTTACCCCAGGAAAGGGGCTTCATTCCTGGGTAAACGACCTCCAGACCGCCTCCCTGGACCTCCCTGGACCACCCTGCACCACCCTCCATCTCCCCCCAATATGTGTGCTTAAAGCAGGCTGAAAAACAGGTAATAAGGGGTAATAACACCAAAAACGTGTTACCCCACCAAACAGGCTTCATTCCTGGGTAAAGCACCTCCACAACGCCACCCTGGAACACTCTGCACCCTCCTGCAGCTCATCTCCCCCAATATGTGGGCTTAAAGCAGGCTGAAAGGCAAGTGATATTGAGGTCGTAACACCAAAAACATGTTACCCCAGGAAAGGGGCTTCATTCCTGGGTAAAGCACCTCCACAACGCCACCCTGGAACACTCTGCACCCTCCTGCAGCTCATCTCCCCCAATATGTGGGCTTAAAGCAGGCTGAAAGGCAAGTGATATTGAGGTCGTAACACCAAAAACATGTTACCCCAGGAAAGGGGCTTCATTCCTGGGTAAAGCACCTCCACAACGCCACCCTGGAACACTCTGCACCCTCCTGCAGCTCATCTCCCCCAATATGTGGGCTTAAAGCAGGCTGAAAGGCAAGTGATATTGAGGTCGTAACACCAAAAACATGTTACCCCAGGAAAGGGGCTTCATTCCTGGGTAAAGCACCTCCACAACGCCACCCTGGAACACTCTGCACCCTCCTGCAGCTCATCTCCCCCAATATGTGGGCTTAAAGCAGGCTGAAAGGCAAGTGATATTGAGGTCGTAACACCAAAAACATGTTACCCCAGGAAAGGGGCTTCATTCCTGGGTAAAGCACCTCCACAACGCCACCCTGGAACACTCTGCACCCTCCTGCAGCTCATCTCCCCCAATATGTGGGCTTAAAGCAGGCTGAAAGGCAAGTGATATTGAGGTCGTAACACCAAAAACATGTTACCCCAGGAAAGGGGCTTCATTCCTGGGTAAACGACATCCAGACCGCCTCCCTGGACCTCCCTGGACCACCCTCCATCTCCCCCCAATATGTGCGCTTAAAGCAGGACGAAAAACAGGTCGTAAACGGGTAATAACATCAAATACGTGTTACCCCAGGAAAGAGGCTTCATTCCTGGGTAAAGGACCGACAGACCGCCTCCCTGGACCTCCCTGGACCAGCCTGGACCACCCTGCATCTCCCCCCCAAAATATGGGCTCAAAGCAGGCTGAAAAACAGGTCGTAAAGGGGTAATAACACCAAAAACGTGTTACCCCAGGAAAGGGGCTTCATTCCTGGGTAAACGACCTCCAGACCGCCTCCCTGGACCACCCTGCACCACCCTCCATCTCCCCCCAATATGTGTGCTTAAAGCAGGCTGAAAAACAGGTAATAAGGGGTAATAACACCAAAAACGTGTTACCCCACCAAACAGGCTTCATTCCTGGGTAAAGCACCTCCACAACGCCACCCTGGAACACTCTGCACCCTCCTGCAGCTCATCTCCCCCAATATGTGGGCTTAAAGCAGGCTGAAAGGCAAGTGATATTGAGGTCGTAACACCAAAAACATGTTACCCCAGGAAAGGGGCTTCATTCCTGGGTAAAGCACCTCCACAACGCCACCCTGGAACACTCTGCACCCTCCTGCAGCTCATCTCCCCCAATATGTGGGCTTAAAGCAGGCTGAAAGGCAAGTGATATTGAGGTCGTAACACCAAAAACATGTTACCCCAGGAAAGGGGCTTCATTCCTGGGTAAAGCACCTCCACAACGCCACCCTGGAACACTCTGCACCCTCCTGCAGCTCATCTCCCCCAATATGTGGGCTTAAAGCAGGCTGAAAGGCAAGTGATATTGAGGTCGTAACACCAAAAACATGTTACCCCAGGAAAGGGGCTTCATTCCTGGGTAAAGCACCTCCACAACGCCACCCTGGAACACTCTGCACCCTCCTGCAGCTCATCTCCCCCAATATGTGGGCTTAAAGCAGGACGAAAAACAGGTCGTAAACGGGTAATAACATCAAATACGTGTTACCCCAGGAAAGAGGCTTCATTCCTGGGTAAAGCACCTCCACAACGCCACCCTGGAACACTCTGCACCCTCCTGCAGCTCATCTCCCCCAATATGTGGGCTTAAAGCAGGCTGAAAGGCAAGTGATATTGAGGTTGTAACACCAAAAACATGTTACCCCAGGAAAGGGGCTTCATTCCTGGGTAAAGCACCTCCACAACGCCACCCTGGAACACTCTGCACCCTCCTGCAGCTCATCTCCCCCAATATGTGGGCTTAAAGCAGGCTGAAAGGCAAGTGATATTGAGGTCGTAACACCAAAAACATGTTACCCCAGGAAAGGGGCTTCATTCCTGGGTAAAGCACCTCCACAACGCCACCCTGGAACACTCTGCACCCTCCTGCAGCTCATCTCCCCCAATATGTGGGCTTAAAGCAGGCTGAAAGGCAAGTGATATTGAGGTCGTAACACCAAAAACATGTTACCCCAGGAAAGGGGCTTCATTCCTGGGTAAAGCACCTCCACAACGCCACCCTGGAACACTCTGCACCCTCCTGCAGCTCATCTCCCCCAATATGTGGGCTTAAAGCAGGCTGAAAGGCAAGTGATATTGAGGTCGTAACACCAAAAACATGTTACCCCAGGAAAGGGGCTTCATTCCTGGGTAAAGCACCTCCACAACGCCACCCTGGAACACTCTGCACCCTCCTGCAGCTCATCTCCCCCAATATGTGGGCTTAAAGCAGGCTGAAAGGCAAGTGATATTGAGGTCGTAACACCAAAAACATGTTACCCCAGGAAAGGGGCTTCATTCCTGGGTAAACGACATCCAGACCGCCTCCCTGGACCTCCCTGGACCACCCTCCATCTCCCCCCAATATGTGCGCTTAAAGCAGGACGAAAAACAGGTCGTAAACGGGTAATAACATCAAATACGTGTTACCCCAGGAAAGAGGCTTCATTCCTGGGTAAAGGACCGACAGACCGCCTCCCTGGACCTCCCTGGACCAGCCTGGACCACCCTGCATCTCCCCCCCAAAATATGGGCTCAAAGCAGGCTGAAAAACAGGTCGTAAAGGGGTAATAACACCAAAAACGTGTTACCCCAGGAAAGGGGCTTCATTCCTGGGTAAACGACCTCCAGACCGCCTCCCTGGACCACCCTGCACCACCCTCCATCTCCCCCCAATATGTGTGCTTAAAGCAGGCTGAAAAACAGGTAATAAGGGGTAATAACACCAAAAACGTGTTACCCCACCAAACAGGCTTCATTCCTGGGTAAAGCACCTCCACAACGCCACCCTGGAACACTCTGCACCCTCCTGCAGCTCATCTCCCCCAATATGTGGGCTTAAAGCAGGCTGAAAGGCAAGTGATATTGAGGTCGTAACACCAAAAACATGTTACCCCAGGAAAGGGGCTTCATTCCTGGGTAAACGACATCCAGACCGCCTCCCTGGACCTCCCTGGACCACCCTCCATCTCCCCCCAATATGTGCGCTTAAAGCAGGACGAAAAACAGGTCGTAAACGGGTAATAACATCAAATACGTGTTACCCCAGGAAAGAGGCTTCATTCCTGGGTAAAGGACCGACAGACCGCCTCCCTGGACCTCCCTGGACCAGCCTGGACCACCCTGCATCTCCCCCCCAAAATATGGGCTCAAAGCAGGCTGAAAAACAGTTCGTAAAGGGGTAATAACACCAAAAACGTGTTACCCCAGGAAAGGGGCTTCATTCCTGGGTAAACGACCTCCAGACCGCCTCCCTGGACCACCCTGCACCACCCTCCATCTCCCCCCAATATGTGTGCTTAAAGCAGGCTGAAAGGCAAGTGATATTGAGGTCGTAACACCAAAAACTAAAACTAAACTAAAAAATAAAAAAATAAAATAAAATAAAATAAAAAAACTAGAAACTAAAAAAATATTTTTTTTTCCAAAGTAACTAAAAAAATATATTTTTTTCCAAAGAAACTAAAAAAATATTTTTTTTTCCAAAGTAACTAAAAAATTATTTTTTTTCCAAAGTAACTAAAAAAAAAAAAAATTTCCAAAGTAACTAAAAAAATATTTTTTTTTCCAAAGTAACTAAAAAAATATTTTTTTTTCCAAAGTAACTAAAAAAATATTTTTTTTTCCAAAGTAACTAAAAAAATATTTTTTTTCCCAAAGTAACTAAAAAAATATTTTTTTTCCCAAAGTAACTAAAAAAATATTTTTTTTTCCAAAGTAACTAAAAAAGTAACTTTTTTTCCAAAGTAACTAAAAAAATATTTTTTTTTCCAAAGTAACTAAAAAAGTAAATTTTTTCCAAAGTAACTAAAAAAATATATTTTTTTCCAAAGTAACTAAAAAAATATTTTTTTTTCCAAAGTAACTAAATAAATATTTTTTTTTCCAAAGTAACTAAAAAAATATATTTTTTTCCAAAGTAACTAAAAAAATATTTTTTTTTCCAAAGTAACTAAAATTTTATTTTTTTTTCCAAAGTAACTAAAAAAAATTTTTTTTCCAAAGTAATTAAAAAAATATTTTTTTTTCCAAAGTAACTAAAAAAATATTTTTTTTCCCAAAGTAACTAAAAAAATATTTTTTTTTCCAAAGTAACTAAAAAAATATTTTTTTTTCCAAAGTAACTAAAAAAATATTTTTTTTTCCAAAGTAACTAAAAAAATATTTTTTTTTCCAAAGTAACTAAAAAAATATTTTTTTTTCCAAAGTAACTAAAAAAATATTTTTTTTTCCAAAGTAACTAAAAAAATATTTTTTTTCCAAAGTAACTAAAAAAATATTTTTTTTCCAAAGTAACTAAAAAAATATATTTTTTTCCAAAGTAACTAAAAAAATATATTTTTTTCCAAAGTAACTAAAAAAATATATTTTTTTCCAAAGTAACTAAAAAAATATTTTTTTTTCCAAAGTAACTAAAAAAATATTTTTTTTTCCAAAGTAACTAAAAAAATATATTTTTTTCCAAAGTAACTAAAAAAATATTTTTTTTTCCAAAGAAACTAAAAAAATATTTTTTTTTCCAAAGTAACTAAAAAATTTTTTTTTTTTCCAAAGAAACTAAAAAAATATTTTTTTTTCCAAAGTAACTAAAAAAATTTTTTTTTTTCCAAAGTAACTAAAAAAATATTTTTTTTTCCAAAGTAACTAAAAAAATATTTTTTTTTCCAAAGTAACTAAAAAAATATTTTTTTTTCCAAAGTAACTAAAAAAATATTTTTTTTTCCAAAGTAACTAAAAAAATATTTTTTTTTCCAAAGTAACTAAAAAAATATTTTTTTTCCCAAAGTAACTAAAAAAATATTTTTTTTTCCAAAGTAACTAAAAAATATATTTTTTTTTCCAAAGTAACTAAAAAAATATTTTTTTTTCCAAAGTAACTAAAAAAATATTTTTTTTTCCAAAGTAACTAAAAAAATATTTTTTTTCCAAAGTAACTAAAAAAATATTTTTTTTTCCAAAGTAACTAAAAAAATATTTTTTTTTCCAAAGTAACTAAAAAAATATTTTTTTTTCCAAAGTAACTAAAAAAATATTTTTTTTTCCAAAGTAACTAAAAAAATATTTTTTTTTCCAAAGTAACTAAAAAATTTTTTTTTTTTCCAAAGAAACTAAAAAAATATTTTTTTTTCCAAAGTAACTAAAAAAAATTTTTTTTTTTCCAAAGAAACTAAAAAAATATTTTTTTTTCCAAAGTAACTAAAAAATTTTTTTTTTTCCAAAGTAACTAAAAAAATATATATTTTTCCAAAGTAACTAAAAAAATATTTTTTTTTCCAAAGTAACTAAAAAAATATTTTTTTTTCCAAAGTAACTAAAAAAATATTTTTTTTTCCAAAGTAACTAAAAAAATATTTTTTTTTCCAAAGTAACTAAAAAAATATTTTTTTTTCCAAAGTAACTAAAAAAATATTTTTTTTTCCAAAGTAACTAAAAAATATATTTTTTTTTCCAAAGTAACTAAAAAAATATTTTTTTTTCCAAAGTAACTAAAAAAATATTTTTTTTCCCAAAGTAACTAAAAAAATATTTTTTTTCCAAAGTAACTAAAAAAATATTTTTTTTTCCAAAGTAACTAAAAAAATATTTTTTTTTCCAAAGAAACTAAAAAAATATTTTTTTTTCCAAAGTAACTAAAAAAAATTTTTTTTTTCCAAAGTAACTAAAAAAATATTTTTTTTCCCAAAGTAACTAAAAAAATTTTTTTTTTCCCAAAGTAACTAAAAAAATATTTTTTTTTCCAAAGTAACTAAAAAAGTAACTTTTTTTCCAAAGTAACTAAAAAAATATTTTTTTTTCCAAAGTAACTAAAAAAGTAAATTTTTTCCAAAGTAACTAAAAAAATATATTTTTTTCCAAAGTAACTAAAAAAATATTTTTTTTTCCAAAGTAACTAAAAAAATATTTTTTTTTCCAAAGTAACTAAAAAAATATATTTTTTTTCCAAAGTAACTAAATAAATATTTTTTTTTCCAAAGTAACTAAAAAAATATATTTTTTTCCAAAGTAACTAAAAAAATATTTTTTTTTCCAAAGTAACTAAAATTTTATTTTTTTTTCCAAAGTAACTAAAAAATTTTTTTTTTCCAAAGTAATTAAAAAAATATTTTTTTTTCCAAAGTAACTAAAAAAATATTTTTTTTCCCAAAGTAACTAAAAAAATATTTTTTTTTCCAAAGTAACTAAAAAAATATTTTTTTTTCCAAAGTAACTAAAAAAATATTTTTTTTTCCAAAGTAACTAAAAAAATATTTTTTTTCCAAAGTAACTAAAAAAATATTTTTTTTTCCAAAGTAACTAAAAAAATATTTTTTTTTCCAAAGTAACTAAAAAAATATTTTTTTTCCAAAGTAACTAAAAAAATATTTTTTTTCCAAAGTAACTAAAAAAATATATTTTTTTCCAAAGTAACTAAAAAAATATATTTTTTTCCAAAGTAACTAAAAAAATATTTTTTTTTCCAAAGTAACTAAAAAAATATTTTTTTTTCCAAAGTAACTAAAAAAATATTTTTTTTTCCAAAGTAACTAAAAAAATATTTTTTTTTCCAAAGAAACTAAAAAAATATTTTTTTTTCCAAAGTAACTAAAAAAAATTTTTTTTTTTCCAAAGAAACTAAAAAAATATTTTTTTTTCCAAAGTAACTAAAAAAATTTTTTTTTTTCCAAAGTAACTAAAAAAATTTTTTTTTTTCCAAAGTAACTAAAAAAATATTTTTTTTTCCAAAGTAACTAAAAAAATATTTTTTTTTCCAAAGTAACTAAAAAAATATTTTTTTTTCCAAAGTAACTAAAAAAATATTTTTTTTTCCAAAGTAACTAAAAAAATATTTTTTTTTCCAAAGTAACTAAAAAAATATTTTTTTTTCCAAAGTAACTAAAAAATATATTTTTTTTTCCAAAGTAACTAAAAAAATATTTTTTTTTCCAAAGTAACTAAAAAAATATTTTTTTTTCCAAAGTAACTAAAAAAATATTTTTTTTCCAAAGTAACTAAAAAAATATTTTTTTTTCCAAAGTAACTAAAAAAATATTTTTTTTTCCAAAGTAACTAAAAAAATATTTTTTTTTCCAAAGTAACTAAAAAAAAAATTTTTTTCCAAAGAAACTAAAAAAATATTTTTTTTTCCAAAGTAACTAAAAAAATTTTTTTTTTTCCAAAGTAACTAAAAAAATATTTTTTTTTCCAAAGTAACTAAAAAAATATATTTTTTTCCAAAGTAACTAAAAAAATATTTTTTTTTCCAAAGTAACTAAAAAAATATTTTTTTTTCCAAAGAAACTAAAAAAATATTTTTTTTTCCAAAGTAACTAAAAAAAATTTTTTTTTTCCAAAGTAACTAAAAAAATATTTTTTTTTCCAAAGTAACTAAAAAAATATTTTTTTTTCCAAAGAAACTAAAAAAATATTTTTTTTTCCAAAGTAACTAAAACATTTTTTTTTTCGAAAGAAACTAAAAAAAAAAAAAAAATTCCAAAGAAACTAAAAAAAAATTTTTTTTTCCAAAGTAACTAAAAAAATATTTTTTTTTCCAAAGTAACTAAAAAAATATTTTTTTTTCCAAAGTAACTAAAAAAATATTTTTTTTTCCAAAGTAACTAAAAAAATATTTTTTTTTCCAAAGTAACTAAAAAAATATTTTTTTTTCCAAAGTAACTAAAAAAATATTTTTTTTCCCAAAGAAACTAAAAAAATATTTTTTTTTCCAAAGTAACTAAAAAAATATTTTTTTTTCCAAAGAAACTAAAAAAATATTTTTTTTTCCAAAGTAACTAAAAAATTATTTTTTTTCCAAAGTAATTAAAAAAAATTTTTTTTTTCCAAAGTAACTAAAAAAATATTTTTTTTTCCAAAGTAACTAAAAAATATATTTTTTTTTCCAAAGTAACTAAAAAAATATTTTTTTTTCCAAAGTAACTAAAAAAATATTTTTTTTTCCAAAGTAACTAAAAAAATATTTTTTTTCCAAAGTAACTAAAAAAATATTTTTTTTCCAAAGTAACTAAAAAAATATTTTTTTTTCCAAAGAAACTAAAAAAATATTTTTTTTTCCAAAGTAACTAAAAAAAAAATTTTTTTTCCAAAGTAACTAAAAAAATATTTTTTTTTCCAAAGTAACTAAAAAAATATTTTTTTTTCCAAAGAAACTAAAAAAATATTTTTTTTTCCAAAGTAACTAAAACATTTTTTTTTCCAAAGAAACTAAAAAAAAATTTTTTTTTCCAAAGAAACTAAAAAAATATTTTTTTTTCCAAAGTAACTAAAAAAATATTTTTTTTCCAAAGTAACTAAAAAAATATTTTTTTTTCCAAAGTAACTAAAAAAATATTTTTTTTTCCAAAGTAACTAAAAAAATATTTTTTTTTCCAAAGTAACTAAAAAAATATTTTTTTTTCCAAAGTAACTAAAAAAATATTTTTTTTTCCAAAGTAACTAAAAAAATTTTTTTTTTTCCAAAGAAACTAAAAAAATATTTTTTTTTCCAAAGTAACTAAAAAAAATTTTTTTTTTTCCAAAGAAACTAAAAAAATATTTTTTTTTCCAAAGTAACTAAAAAAATATTTTTTTTTCCAAAGAAACTAAAAAAATATTTTTTTTTCCAAAGTAACTAAAAAATTATTTTTTTTCCAAAGTAATTAAAAAAAATTTTTTTTTTCCAAAGTAACTAAAAAAATTTTTTTTTTTCCAAAGTAACTAAAAAATATATTTTTTTTTCCAAAGTAACTAAAAAAATATTTTCTTTTCCAAAGTAACTAAAAAAATATTTTTTTTTCCAAAGTAACTAAAAAAATATTTTTTTTCCAAAGTAACTAAAAAAATATTTTTTTTTCCAAAGTAACTAAAAAAATATTTTTTTTTCCAAAGAAACTAAAAAAATATTTTTTTTTCCAAAGTAACTAAAAAAAAATTTTTTTTTCCAAAGTAACTAAAAAAATATTTTTTTTTCCAAAGTAACTAAAAAAATATTTTTTTTTCCAAAGAAACTAAAAAAATATTTTTTTTTCCAAAGTAACTAAAACATTTTTTTTTCCAAAGAAACTAAAAAAAAATTTTTTTTCCCAAAGAAACTAAAAAAATATTTTTTTTTCCAAAGTAACTAAAAAAATATTTTTTTTCCAAAGTAACTAAAAAAATATTTTTTTTTCCAAAGTAACTAAAAAAATATTTTTTTTTCCAAAGTAACTAAAAAAATATTTTTTTTTCCAAAGTAACTAAAAAAATATTTTTTTTCCAAAGTAACTAAAAAAATATTTTTTTTTCCAAAGTAACTAAAAAAAATTTTTTTTTTCCAAAGAAACTAAAAAAATATTTTTTTTTCCAAAGTAACTAAAAAAAATTTTTTTTTTTCCAAAGAAACTAAAAAAATATTTTTTTTTCCAAAGTAACTAAAAAATTTTTTTTTTTCCAAAGTAACTAAAAAAATATATGTTTTTCCAAAGTAACTAAAAAAATATTTTTTTTTCCAAAGTAACTAAAAAAATATTTTTTTTTCCAAAGTAACTAAAAAAATATTTTTTTTTCCAAAGTAACTAAAAAAATATTTTTTTTTCCAAAGTAACTAAAAAAATATTTTTTTTTCCAAAGTAACTAAAAAATATATTTTTTTTTCCAAAGTAACTAAAAAAATATTTTTTTTTCCAAAGTAACTAAAAAAATATTTTTTTTCCCAAAGTAACTAAAAAAATATTTTTTTTCCAAAGTAACTAAAAAAATATTTTTTTTTCCAAAGTAACTAAAAAAATATTTTTTTTTCCAAAGAAACTAAAAAAATATTTTTTTTTCCAAAGTAACTAAAAAAATTTTTTTTTTTCCAAAGTAACTAAAAAAATATTTTTTTTCCCAAAGTAACTAAAAAATTTTTTTTTTTCCCAAAGTAACTAAAAAAATATTTTTTTTTCCAAAGTAACTAAAAAAGTAACTTTTTTTCCAAAGTAACTAAAAAAATATTTTTTTTTCCAAAGTAACTAAAAAAGTAAATTTTTTCCAAAGTAACTAAAAAAATATATTTTTTTCCAAAGTAACTAAAAAAATATTTTTTTTTCCAAAGTAACTAAAAAAATATTTTTTTTTCCAAAGTAACTAAAAAAATATATTTTTTTTCCAAAGTAACTAAATAAATATTTTTTTTTCCAAAGTAACTAAAAAAATATATTTTTTTCCAAAGTAACTAAAAAAATATTTTTTTTTCCAAAGTAACTAAAATTTTATTTTTTTTTCCAAAGTAACTAAAAAAATTTTTTTTTCCAAAGTAATTAAAAAAATATTTTTTTTTCCAAAGTAACTAAAAAAATATTTTTTTTCCCAAAGTAACTAAAAAAATATTTTTTTTTCCAAAGTAACTAAAAAAATATTTTTTTTTCCAAAGTAACTAAAAAAATATTTTTTTTTCCAAAGTAACTAAAAAAATATTTTTTTTCCAAAGTAACTAAAAAAATATTTTTTTTTCCAAAGTAACTAAAAAAATATTTTTTTTTCCAAAGTAACTAAAAAAATATTTTTTTTCCAAAGTAACTAAAAAAATATTTTTTTTCCAAAGTAACTAAAAAAATATATTTTTTTCCAAAGTAACTAAAAAAATATTTTTTTTTCCAAAGTAACTAAAAAAATATTTTTTTTTCCAAAGTAACTAAAAAAATATTTTTTTTTCCAAAGTAACTAAAAAAATATTTTTTTTTCCAAAGAAACTAAAAAAATATTTTTTTTTCCAAAGTAACTAAAAAAAATTTTTTTTTTTCCAAAGAAACTAAAAAAATATTTTTTTTTCCAAAGTAACTAAAAAAATTTTTTTTTTTCCAAAGTAACTAAAAAAATATTTTTTTTTCCAAAGTAACTAAAAAAATATTTTTTTTTCCAAAGTAACTAAAAAAATATTTTTTTTTCCAAAGTAACTAAAAAAATATTTTTTTTTCCAAAGTAACTAAAAAAATATTTTTTTTTCCAAAGTAACTAAAAAAATATTTTTTTTTCCAAAGTAACTAAAAAAATATTTTTTTTTCCAAAGTAACTAAAAAATATTTTTTTTTTTCCAAAGTAACTAAAAAAATATTTTTTTTTCCAAAGTAACTAAAAAAATATTTTTTTTTCCAAAGTAACTAAAAAAATATTTTTTTTCCAAAGTAACTAAAAAAATATTTTTTTTTCCAAAGTAACTAAAAAAATATTTTTTTTTCCAAAGTAACTAAAAAAATATTTTTTTTTCCAAAGTAACTAAAAAAAAAATTTTTTTCCAAAGAAACTAAAAAAATATTTTTTTTTCCAAAGTAACTAAAAAAATTTTTTTTTTCCAAAGTAACTAAAAAAATATTTTTTTTTCCAAAGTAACTAAAAAAATATTTTTTTTTCCAAAGTAACTAAAAAAATATTTTTTTTTCCAAAGTAACTAAAAAAATATTTTTTTTTCCAAAGAAACTAAAAAAATATTTTTTTTTCCAAAGTAACTAAAAAAAATTTTTTTTTTCCAAAGTAACTAAAAAAATATTTTTTTTTCCAAAGTAACTAAAAAAATATTTTTTTTTCCAAAGAAACTAAAAAAATATTTTTTTTTCCAAAGTAACTAAAACATTTTTTTTTTCGAAAGAAACTAAAAAAAAAAAAAAATTTCCAAAGAAACTAAAAAAATATTTTTTTTTCCAAAGTAACTAAAAAAAAATTTTTTTTTCCAAAGTAACTAAAAAAATATTTTTTTTTCCAAAGTAACTAAAAAAATATTTTTTTTTCCAAAGTAACTAAAAAAATATTTTTTTTTCCAAAGTAACTAAAAAAATATTTTTTTTTCCAAAGTAACTAAAAAAATATTTTTTTTCCCAAAGAAACTAAAAAAATATTTTTTTTTCCAAAGTAACTAAAAAATTATTTTTTTTCCAAAGTAATTAAAAAAAAAATTTTTTTTCCAAAGTAACTAAAAAAATATTTTTTTTTCCAAAGTAACTAAAAAATATATTTTTTTTTCCAAAGTAACTAAAAAAATATTTTTTTTTCCAAAGTAACTAAAAAAATATTTTTTTTTCCAAAGTAACTAAAAAAATATTTTTTTTCCAAAGTAACTAAAAAAATATTTTTTTTTCCAAAGTAACTAAAAAAATATTTTTTTTTCCAAAGAAACTAAAAAAATATTTTTTTTTCCAAAGTAACTAAAAAAAAAATTTTTTTTCCAAAGTAACTAAAAAAATATTTTTTTTTCCAAAGTAACTAAAAAAATATTTTTTTTTCCAAAGAAACTAAAAAAATATTTTTTTTTCCAAAGTAACTAAAACATTTTTTTTTCCAAAGAAACTAAAAAAAAATTTTTTTTTCCAAAGAAACTAAAAAAATATTTTTTTTTCCAAAGTAACTAAAAAAAATTTTTTTTTTCCAAAGTAACTAAAAAAATATTTTTTTTTCCAAAGTAACTAAAAAAATATTTTTTTTTCCAAAGTAACTAAAAAAATATTTTTTTTTCCAAAGTAACTAAAAAAATATTTTTTTTTTCCAAAGTAACTAAAAAAATATTTTTTTTCCCAAAGAAACTAAAAAAATATTTTTTTTTCCAAAGTAACTAAAAAAATATTTTTTTTTCCAAAGAAACTAAAAAAATATTTTTTTTTCCAAAGTAACTAAAAAATTATTTTTTTTCCAAAGTAATTAAAAAAAATTTTTTTTTTCCAAAGTAACTAAAAAAATATTTTTTTTTCCAAAGTAACTAAAAAAATATTTTTTTTTCCAAAGTAACTAAAAAAATATTTTTTTTTCCAAAGTAACTAAAAAAAAATTTTTTTTCCCAAAGTAACTAAAAAAATATTTTTTTTCCCAAAGTAACTAAAAAAATATTTTTTTTTCCAAAGTAACTAAAAAAGTAACTTTTTTTCCAAAGTAACTAAAAAAATATATTTTTTTCCAAAGTAACTAAAAAAGTAAATTTTTTCCAAAGTAACTAAAAAAATATTTTTTTTTCCAAAGTAACTAAAAAAATATTTTTTTTTCCAAAGTAACTAAAAAAATATTTTTTTTTCCAAAGTAACTAAAAAAATATATTTTTTTCCAAAGTAACTAAAAAAATATATTTTTTTCCAAAGTAACTAAAAAATTTTTTTTTTTTCCAAAGTAACTAAAAAATTTTTTTTTTTCCAAAGTAATTAAAAAAATATTTTTTTTTCCAAAGTAACTAAAAAAATATTTTTTTTTCCAAAGTAACTAAAAAAATATTTTTTTTTTCCAAAGTAACTAAAAAAATATTTTTTTTTCCAAAGTAACTAAAAAAATATTTTTTTTTCCAAAGAAACTAAAAAAATATTTTTTTTTCCAAAGAAACTAAAAAAATATTTTTTTTCCAAAGAAACTAAAAAAAAATTTTTTTTTCCAAAGTAACTAAAAATTTTTTTTTTTTTCCAAAGTAACTAAAAAAATATTTTTTTTTCCAAAGTAACTAAAAAAATATATTTTTTTCCAAAGTAACTAAAAAAATATTTTTTTTTCCAAAGTAACTAAAAAAATATTTTATTTTCCAAAGTAACTAAAAAAGTAACTTTTTTTCCAAAGTAACTAAAAAAGTAACTTTTTTTCCAAAGTAACTAAAAAAATATTTTTTTTTCCAAAGAAACTAAAAAAATATTTTTTTTTCCAAAGTAACTAAAAAAAATTTTTTTTTTCCAAAGTAACTAAAAAAATATTTTTTTTCCAAAGTAACTAAAAAAATATTTTTTTTTCCAAAGTAACTAAAAAAATATTTTTTTTCCCAAAGTAACTAAAAAAAATATTTTTTTTCCAAAGTAACTAAAAAAATATTTTTTTTTCCAAAGAAACTAAAAAAATATTTTTTTTTCCAAAGTAACTAAAAAAAAAATTTTTTTTCCAAAGTAACTAAAAAAATATTTTTTTTTCCAAAGTAACTAAAAAAATATTTTTTTTTCCAAAGAAACTAAAAAAATATTTTTTTTTCCAAAGTAACTAAAAATTTTTTTTTTTTTCCAAAGAAACTAAAAAAATATTTTTTTTTCCAAAGTAACTAAACAAATATTTTTTTTCCAAAGTAACTAAAAAAAATTTTTTTTTTCCAAAGTAACTAAAAAAAATTTTTTTTTTCCAAAGTAACTAAAAAAATATTTTTTTTTCCAAAGTAACTAAAAAAATATTTTTTTTTCCAAAGTAACTAAAAAAATATTTTTTTTCCCAAAGAAACTAAAAAATATATATTTTTTTCCAAAGAAACTAAAAAAATATTTTTTTTTCCAAAGTAACTAAAAAATTATTTTTTTTCCAAAGTAACTAAAAAAAAAAAAAAAATTCCAAAGTAACTAAAAAAATATTTTTTTTTCCAAAGTAACTAAAAAAATATTTTTTTTTCCAAAGTAACTAAAAAAATATTTTTTTTTCCAAAGTAACTAAAAAAATATTTTTTTTCCCAAAGTAACTAAAAAAATATTTTTTTTCCCAAAGTAACTAAAAAAATATTTTTTTTTCCAAAGTAACTAAAAAAGTAACTTTTTTTCCAAAGTAACTAAAAAAATATTTTTTTTTCCAAAGTAACTAAAAAAGTAAATTTTTTCCAAAGTAACTAAAAAAATATATTTTTTTCCAAAGTAACTAAAAAAATATTTTTTTTTCCAAAGTAACTAAAAAAATATTTTTTTTTCCAAAGTAACTAAAAAAATATATTTTTTTTCCAAAGTAACTAAATAAATATTTTTTTTTCCAAAGTAACTAAAAAAATATATTTTTTTCCAAAGTAACTAAAAAAATATTTTTTTTTCCAAAGTAACTAAAATTTTATTTTTTTTTCCAAAGTAACTAAAAAAAATTTTTTTTCCAAAGTAATTAAAAAAATATTTTTTTTTCCAAAGTAACTAAAAAAATATTTTTTTTTCCAAAGTAACTAAAAAAATATTTTTTTTTCCAAAGTAACTAAAAAAATATTTTTTTTTCCAAAGTAACTAAAAAAATATTTTTTTTTCCAAAGTAACTAAAAAAATATTTTTTTTTCCAAAGTAACTAAAAAAATATTTTTTTTTCCAAAGTAACTAAAAAAATATTTTTTTTTCCAAAGTAACTAAAAAAATATTTTTTTTCCAAAGTAACTAAAAAAATATTTTTTTTCCAAAGTAACTAAAAAAATATTTTTTTTTCCAAAGTAACTAAAAAAATATTTTTTTTTCCAAAGTAACTAAAAAAATATTTTTTTTTCCAAAGTAACTAAAAAAATATTTTTTTTTCCAAAGTAACTAAAAAAATATTTTTTTTTCCAAAGTAACTAAAAAAATATTTTTTTTTCCAAAGAAACTAAAAAAATATTTTTTTTTCCAAAGTAACTAAAAAAAAATTTTTTTTTTCCAAAGAAACTAAAAAAATATTTTTTTTTCCAAAGTAACTAAAAAAATTTTTTTTTTCCAAAGTAACTAAAAAAATTTTTTTTTTTCCAAAGTAACTAAAAAAATATTTTTTTTCCAAAGTAACTAAAAAAATATTTTTTTTTCCAAAGTAACTAAAAAAATATTTTTTTTTCCAAAGTAACTAAAAAAATTTTTTTTTTTCCAAAGTAACTAAAAAAATTTTTTTTTTTCCAAAGTAACTAAAAAAATATTTTTTTTTCCAAAGTAACTAAAAAATATATTTTTTTTTCCAAAGTAACTAAAAAAATATTTTTTTTTCCAAAGTAACTAAAAAAATATTTTTTTTTCCAAAGTAACTAAAAAAATATTTTTTTTCCAAAGTAACTAAAAAAATATTTTTTTTTCCAAAGTAACTAAAAAAATATTTTTTTTTCCAAAGTAACTAAAAAAATATTTTTTTTTCCAAAGTAACTAAAAAAATATTTTTTTTTCCAAAGAAACTAAAAAAATATTTTTTTTCCAAAGTAATTAAAAAAATATATTTTTTTTCCAAAGTAACTAAAAAAATATTTTTTTTCCCAAAGTAACTAAAAAAATATTTTTTTTTCCAAAGTAACTAAAAAAATATTTTTTTTCCCAAAGTAACTAAAAAAATATTTTTTTTCCCAAAGTAACTAAAAAAATATTTTTTTTTCCAAAGTAACTAAAAAAGTAACTTTTTTTCCAAAGTAACTAAAAAAATATTTTTTTTTCCAAAGAAACTAAAAAAAAAAATTTTTTTCCAAAGTAACTAAAAAATTTTTTTTTTTTCCAAAGTAACTAAAAAAATATTTTTTTTTCCAAAGTAACTAAAAAAATATTTTTTTTTCCAAAGAAACTAAAAAAATATTTTTTTTCCCAAAGTAACTAAAAAAATTTTTTTTTTTCCAAAGAAACTAAAAAAATATTTTTTTTTCCAAAGTAACTAAAAACTTTTTTTTTTTTTCCAAAGTAACTAAAAAAAATTTTTTTTTTCCAAAGTAACTAAAAAAATATTTTTTTTTCCAAAGTAACTAAAAAAATATTTTTTTTTCCAAAGTAACTAAAAAAATATTTTTTTTCCCAAAGTAACTAAAAAAATATTTTTTTTTCCAAAGTAACTAAAAAAATATTTTTTTTCCAAAGTAACTAAAAAAATATTTTTTTTTCCAAAGTAACTAAAAAAATATTTTTTTTTCCAAAGTAACTAAAAAAATATTTTTTTTTCCAAAGTAACTAAAAAAATATTTTTTTTTCCAAAGTAACTAAAAAAATATTTTTTTTTCCAAAGTAACTAAAAAAATATTTTTTTTTCCAAAGTAACTAAAAAAATATATTTTTTTCCAAAGTAACTAAAAAAATTTTTTTTTTCCAAAGTAACTAAAAAAATATTTTTTTTCCAAAGTAATTAAAAAAATATTTTTTTTTCCAAAGTAACTAAAAAAATATTTTTTTTTCCAAAGTAACTAAAAAAATATTTTTTTTTCCAAAGTAACTAAAAAAATATTTTTTTTTCCAAAGTAACTAAAAAAATATTTTTTTTTCCAAAGTAACTAAAAAAATATTTTTTTTTCCAAAGTAACTAAAAAAATATATTTTTTTCCAAAGTAACTAAAAAAATTTTTTTTTTTCCAAAGTAACTAAAAAAAATTTTTTTTTTCCAAAGTAACTAAAAAAATATTTTTTTTTCCAAAGTAACTAAAAAAATATTTTTTTTCCAAAGTAACTAAAAAAATATTTTTTTTTCCAAAGTAACTAAAAAAATATTTTTTTTTCCAAAGTAACTAAAAAAATATTTTTTTTTCCATGTAACTAAAAAAATATTTTTTTTTCCAAAGTAACTAAAAAAATATTTTTTTTTCCAAAGTAACTAAAAAAATATTTTTTTTTCCAAAGTAACTAAAAAAATATTTTTTTTTCCAAAGTAACTAAAAAAATATTTTTTTTTCCAAAGTAACTAAAAAAATATTTTTTTTTCCAAAGTAACTAAAAAAATATTTTTTTTCCAAAGTAACTAAAAAAATATTTTTTTTTCCAAAGTAACTAAAAAAATATTTTTTTTTCCAAAGTAACTAAAAAAATATTTTTTTTTCCAAAGTAACTAAAAAAATATTTTTTTTTCCAAAGAAACTAAAAAAATATTTTTTTTCCAAAGTAATTAAAAAAATATTTTTTTTTCCAAAGTAACTAAAAAAATATTTTTTTTTCCAAAGTAACTAAAAAAATATTTTTTTTTCCAAAGTAACTAAAAAAATATTTTTTTTCCCAAAGTAACTAAAAAAATATTTTTTTTCCCAAAGTAACTAAAAAAATATTTTTTTTCCAAAGTAACTAAAAAAGTAACTTTTTTTCCAAAGTAACTAAAAAAATATTTTTTTTTCCAAAGTAACTAAAAAAGTAACTTTTTTTCCAAAGTAACTAAAAAAATATTTTTTTTCCCAAAGTAACTAAAAAAAAATTTTTTTTTTCCAAAGTAACTAAAAAAATATTTTTTTTTCCAAAGAAACTAAAAAAATATTTTTTTTTCCAAAGTAACTAAAAAATTTTTTTTTTTTCCAAAGTAACTAAAAAAATATTTTTTTTTCCAAAGTAACTAAAAAAATATTTTTTTTCCCAAAGAAACTAAAAAAATATTTTTTTTCCCAAAGTAACTAAAAAAATATTTTTTTTTCCAAAGAAACTAAAAAAATATTTTTTTTTCCAAAGTAACTAAAAAAATATTTTTTTCCCAAAGTAACTAAAAAAATATTTTTTTTTCCAAAGTAACTAAAAAAATATTTTTTTTTCCAAAGTAACTAAAAAAATATTTTTTTTCCCAAAGTAACTAAAAAAATATTTTTTTTTCCAAAGTAACTAAAAAAATATTTTTTTTTCCAAAGTAACTAAATTTTTTTTTTTTTTCCAAAGTAACTAAAAAAATATTTTTTTTCCAAAGTAATTAAAAAAATATTTTTTTTTCCAAAGTAACTAAAAAAATATTTTTTTTTCCAAAGTAACTAAAAAAATATTTTTTTTTCCAAAGTAACTAAAAAAATATTTTTTTTTCCAAAGTAACTAAAAAAATATTTTTTTTTCCAAAGTAACTAAAAAAATATTTTTTTTTCCAAAGTAACTAAAAAAATATTTTTTTTTCCAAAGTAACTAAAAAAATATTTTTTTTTCCAAAGTAACTAAAAAAATATTTTTTTTTCCAAAGTAACTAAAAAAATATTTTTTTTTCCAAAGTAACTAAAAAAATATTTTTTTTCCAAAGTAACTAAAAAAATATTTTTTTTTCCAAAGTAACTAAAAAAATATATTTTTTTCCAAAGTAACTAAAAAAATATTTTTTTTTCCAAAGTAACTAAAAAAAATTTTTTTTTCCAAAGTAACTAAAAAAATATTTTTTTTTCCAAAGTAACTAAAAAAATATTTTTTTTTCCAAAGTAACTAAAAAAATATTTTTTTTTCCAAAGTAACTAAAAAATATATTTTTTTTTCCAAAGTAACTAAAAAAAATATTTTTTTTTCCAAAGTAACTAAAAAAATATTTTTTTTTCCAAAGTAACTAAAAAAATATTTTTTTTCCAAAGTAACTAAAAAAATATTTTTTTTTCCAAAGTAACTAAAAAAATATTTTTTTTTCCAAAGTAACTAAAAAAATATTTTTTTTCCCAAAGTAACTAAAAAAATATTTTTTTTCCCAAAGTAACTAAAAAAATATTTTTTTTTCCAAAGTAACTAAAAAAGTAACTTTTTTTCCAAAGTAACTAAAAAAATATTTTTTTTCCCAAAGTAACTAAAAAAAAGTTTTTTTTCCAAAGTAACTAAAAAAATATTTTTTTTTCCAAAGAAACTAAAAAATTTTTTTTTTTTCCAAAGTAACTAAAAAAAATTTTTTTTTTCCAAAGTAACTAAAAAAATATTTTTTTTTCCAAAGTAACTAAAAAAATAATTTTTTTTCCAAAGAAACTAAAAAAATATTTTTTTTCCCAAAGTAACTAAAAAATTTTTTTTTTTCCAAAGAAACTAAAAAAATATTTTTTTTCCCAAAGTAACTAAAAAAATATTTTTTTTTCCAAAGTAACTAAAAAAATATTTTTTTTTTCCAAAGTAACTAAAATTTTTTTTTTTTTCCAAAGTAACTAAAAAAATATTTTTTTTTCCAAAGTAACTAAAAAAATAATTTTTTTTCCAAAGTAACTAAAAAAATATTTTTTTTTCCAAAGAAACTAAAAAAATATTTTTTTCCCAAAGTAACTAAAAAAATATTTTTTTTTCCAAAGAAACTAAAAAAATATTTTTTTTTCCAAAGTAACTAAAAAAGTAACTTTTTTTCCAAAGTAACTAAAAAAATATTTTTTTTCCCAAAGTAACTAAAAAAAATTTTTTTTTTCCAAAGTAACTAAAAAAATATTTTTTTTTCCAAAGAAACTAAAAAAATATTTTTTTTTCCAAAGTAACTAAAAATTTTTTTTTTTTTCCAAAGTAACTAAAAAAATATTTTTTTTTCCAAAGTAACTAAAAAAATATTTTTTTTCCAAAGAAACTAAAAAAATATTTTTTTTCCCAAAGTAACTAAAAAAATATTTTTTTTTCCAAAGAAACTAAAAAAATATTTTTTTTTCCAAAGTAACTAAAAAAATATTTTTTTCCCAAAGTAACTAAAAAAATATTTTTTTTTCCAAAGTAACTAAAAAAATATTTTTTTTTTCCAAAGTAACAAAAAAAATATTTTTTTTCCCAAAGTAACTAAAAAAATATTTTTTTTTCCAAAGTAACTAAAAAATTTTTTTTTTTTCCAAAGTAACTAAATTTTTTTTTTTTTCCAAAGTAACTAAAAAAATATTTTTTTTCCAAAGTAATTAAAAAAATATTTTTTTTTCCAAAGTAACTAAAAAAATATTTTTTTTTCCAAAGTAACTAAAAAAATATTTTTTTTTCCAAAGTAACTAAAAAAATATTTTTTTTTCCAAAGTAACTAAAAAAATATTTTTTTTTCCAAAGTAACTAAAAAAATATTTTTTTTTCCAAAGTAACTAAAAAAATATTTTTTTTTCCAAAGTAACTAAAAAAATATTTTTTTTTCCAAAGTAACTAAAAAAATATTTTTTTTTCCAAAGTAACTAAAAAAAATATTTTTTTTCCAAAGTAACTAAAAAAATATTTTTTTTCCAAAGTAACTAAAAAAATATTTTTTTTTCCAAAGTAACTAAAAAATATATTTTTTTCCAAAGTAACTAAAAAAATATTTTTTTTTCCAAAGTAACTAAAAAAAATTTTTTTTTTCCAAAGTAACTAAAAAAATATTTTTTTTTCCAAAGTAACTAAAAAAATATTTTTTTTTCCAAAGTAACTAAAAAAATTTTTTTTTTTCCAAAGTAACTAAAAAATATATTTTTTTTTCCAAAGTAACTAAAAAAAATATTTTTTTTTCCAAAGTAACTAAAAAAATATTTTTTTTTCCAAAGTAACTAAAAAAATATTTTTTTTCCAAAGTAACTAAAAAAATATTTTTTTTTCCAAAGTAACTAAAAAAATATTTTTTTTTCCAAAGTAACTAAAAAAATATTTTTTTTCCCAAAGTAACTAAAAAAATATTTTTTTTCCCAAAGTAACTAAAAAAATATTTTTTTTCCAAAGTAACTAAAAAAGTAACTTTTTTTTCCAAAGTAACTAAAAAAATATTTTTTTTCCCAAAGTAACTAAAAAAAAGTTTTTTTTCCAAAGTAACTAAAAAAATATTTTTTTTTCCAAAGAAACTAAAAAAATTTTTTTTTTCCAAAGTAACTAAAAAAAATTTTTTTTTCCAAAGTAACTAAAAAAATATTTTTTTTTCCAAAGTAACTAAAAAAATAATTTTTTTTCCAAAGAAACTAAAAAAATATTTTTTTTCCCAAAGTAACTAAAAAAATTTTTTTTTTTCCAAAGAAACTAAAAAAATATTTTTTTTCCAAAGTAACTAAAAAAATATTTTTTTTCCAAAGTAACTAAAAAAATATTTTTTTTTCCAAAGTAACTAAAATTTTTTTTTTTTCCAAAGTAACTAAAAAATATTTTTTTTTCCAAAGTAACTAAAAAAATAATTTTTTTTCCAAAGTAACTAAAAAAATATTTTTTTTTCCAAAGAAACTAAAAAAATATTTTTTCCCAAAGTAACTAAAAAAATATTTTTTTTTCCAAAGAAACTAAAAAAATATTTTTTTTTCCAAAGTAACTAAAAAAATATTTTTTTTTCCAAAGTAACTAAAAAAAAATTTTTTTTTCCAAAGTAACTAAAAAAATATTTTTTTTTCCAAAGTAACTAAAAAAATATTTTTTTTCCAAAGTAACTAAAAAAAATTTTTTTTTTTCCAAAGTAACTAAAAAATTTTTTTTTTTCCAAAGTAACTAAAAAAATATTTTTTTTCCAAAGTAATTAAAAAAATATTTTTTTTTCCAAAGTAACTAAAAAAATATTTTTTTTTCCAAAGTAACTAAAAAAATATATTTTTTTCCAAAGTAACTAAAAAAATATATTTTTTTCCAAAGTAACTAAAAAAATTTTTTTTTTCCAAAGTAACTAAAAAAATATTTTTTTTTCCAAAGTAACTAAAAAAATATATTTTTTTCCAAAGTAACTAAAAAAATATTTTTTTTTCCAAAGTAACTAAAAAAATATTTTTTTTTCCAAAGTAACTAAAAAAATATTTTTTTTTCCAAAGTAACTAAAAAAATATTTTTTTTCCAAAGTAACTAAAAAAATATTTTTTTTTCCAAAGTAACTAAAAAAATATTTTTTTCCAAAGTAACTAAAAAAATATTTTTTTTCCCAAAGTAACTAAAAAAAGTTTTTTTTCCAAAGTAACTAAAAAAATATTTTTTTTTCCAAAGAAACTAAAAAAAAAATTTTTTTTCCAAAGTAACTAAAAAAATTTTTTTTTTCCAAAGTAACTAAAAATTTTTTTTTTTCCAAAGTAACTAAAAAAATAATTTTTTTTCCAAAGAAACTAAAAAAATATTTTTTTTCCCAAAGTAACTAAAAAAAATTTTTTTTTCCAAAGAAACTAAAAAAATATTTTTTTTCCCAAAGTAACTAAAAAAATATTTTTTTTTCCAAAGTAACTAAAAAAATATTTTTTTTTCCAAAGTAACTAAAATTTTTTTTTTTTTCCAAAGTAACTAAAAAAATATTTTTTTTTCCAAAGTAACTAAAAAAAATTTTTTTTTCCAAAGTAATTAAAAAAATATTTTTTTTTCCAAAGTAACTAAAAAAATATTTTTTTTTCCAAAGTAACTAAAAAAATATTTTTTTTTCCAAAGTAACTAAAAAAATATTTTTTTTCCAAAGTAACTAAAAAAATATTTTTTTTCCAAAGTAACTAAAAAAATATTTTTTTTTCCAAAGTAACTAAAAAAATATTTTTTTTTCCAAAGTAACTAAAAAAATATTTTTTTTTCCAAAGTAACTAAAAAAATATTTTTTTTCCAAAGTAACTAAAAAAATATTTTTTTTCCAAAGTAACTAAAAAAATATTTTTTTTTCCAAAGTAACTAAAAAAATATATTTTTTTCCAAAGTAACTAAAAAAATATTTTTTTTTCCAAAGTAACTAAAAAAATTTTTTTTTTCAAAGTAACTAAAAAAATATTTTTTTTTCCAAAGTAACTAAAAAAATATTTTTTTTTCCAAAGTAACTAAAAAAATTTTTTTTTTCCAAAGTAACTAAAAAATATATTTTTTTTTCCAAAGTAACTAAAAAATATATTTTTTTTTCCAAAGTAACTAAAAAATATTTTTTTTTCCAAAGTAACTAAAAAAATATTTTTTTTCCAAAGTAACTAAAAAAATATTTTTTTTTCCAAAGTAACTAAAAAAATATTTTTTTTTCCAAAGTAACTAAAAAAATATTTTTTTTCCCAAAGTAACTAAAAAAATATTTTTTTTCCCAAAGTAACTAAAAAAATATTTTTTTTTCCAAAGTAACTAAAAAAGTAACTTTTTTTCCAAAGTAACTAAAAAAATATTTTTTTTCCCAAAGTAACTAAAAAAAGTTTTTTTTCCAAAGTAACTAAAAAAATATTTTTTTTTCCAAAGAAACTAAAAAAAAATTTTTTTTTCCAAAGTAACTAAAAAAAAATTTTTTTTTCCAAAGTAACTAAAAAAATATTTTTTTTTCCAAAGTAACTAAAAAAATAATTTTTTTTCCAAAGAAACTAAAAAAATATTTTTTTTCCCAAAGTAACTAAAAAAATTTTTTTTTTCCAAAGAAACTAAAAAAATATTTTTTTTCCCAAAGTAACTAAAAAAATATTTTTTTTTCCAAAGTAACTAAAAAAATATTTTTTTTTCCAAAGTAACTAAAAATTTTTTTTTTTCCAAAGTAACTAAAAAAATATTTTTTTTTCCAAAGTAACTAAAAAAATAATTTTTTTTCCAAAGTAACTAAAAAAATATTTTTTTTTCCAAAGAAACTAAAAAAATATTTTTTTCCCAAAGTAACTAAAAAAATATTTTTTTTCCAAAGAAACTAAAAAAATATTTTTTTTTCCAAAGTAACTAAAAAAATATTTTTTTTTCCAAAGTAACTAAAAAATATTTTTTTTTTCCAAAGTAACTAAAAAAATATTTTTTTTTCCAAAGTAACTAAAAAAATATTTTTTTTTCCAAAGTAACTAAAAAAAATTTTTTTTTTTCCAAAGTAACTAAAAAAATTTTTTTTCCAAAGTAACTAAAAAAATATTTTTTTTCCAAAGTAATTAAAAAAATATTTTTTTTTCCAAAGTAACTAAAAAAATATTTTTTTTTCCAAAGTAACTAAAAAAATATATTTTTTCCAAAGTAACTAAAAAAATATATTTTTTTCCAAAGTAACTAAAAAAAATTTTTTTTTTCCAAAGTAACTAAAAAAATATTTTTTTTTCCAAAGTAACTAAAAAAATATATTTTTTTCCAAAGTAACTAAAAAAATATTTTTTTTTCCAAAGTAACTAAAAAAATATTTTTTTTTCCAAAGTAACTAAAAAAATATTTTTTTTTCCAAAGTAACTAAAAAAATATTTTTTTTCCAAAGTAACTAAAAAAATATTTTTTTTTCCAAAGTAACTAAAAAAATATTTTTTTTCCAAAGTAACTAAAAAAATATTTTTTTTCCCAAAGTAACTAAAAAAAAGTTTTTTTTCCAAAGTAACTAAAAAAATATTTTTTTTTCCAAAGAAACTAAAAAAAAATTTTTTTTCCAAAGTAACTAAAAAAAATTTTTTTTTTCCAAAGTAACTAAAAATTTTTTTTTTTTTCCAAAGTAACTAAAAAAATAATTTTTTTTCCAAAGAAACTAAAAAAATATTTTTTTTCCCAAAGTAACTAAAAAAAATTTTTTTTTTCCAAAGAAACTAAAAAAATATTTTTTTTCCCAAAGTAACTAAAAAAATATTTTTTTTTCCAAGTAACTAAAAAAATATTTTTTTTTTCCAAAGTAACTAAAATTTTTTTTTTTTTCCAAAGTAACTAAAAAAATATTTTTTTTCCAAAGTAACTAAAAAAATATTTTTTTTTCCAAAGTAACTAAAAAAATATTTTTTTTCCAAAGTAACTAAAAAAATATTTTTTTTCCCAAAGTAACTAAAAAAATATTTTTTTTTCCAAAGTAACTAAAAAAATATTTTTTTTTTCCAAAGTAACTAAAAATTTTTTTTTTTTCCAAAGTAACTAAAAAATATTTTTTTTTCCAAAGTAACTAAAAAAATAATTTTTTTTCCAAAGTAACTAAAAAAATATTTTTTTTTCCAAAGAAACTAAAAAAATATTTTTTTCCCAAAGTAACTAAAAAAATATTTTTTTTCCAAAGAAACTAAAAAATATTTTTTTTTCCAAAGTAACTAAAAAAAATATTTTTTTCCAAAGTAACTAAAAAAATATTTTTTTTTCCAAAGTAACTAAAAAAATATTTTTTTTTCCAAAGTAACTAAAAAAATATTTTTTTTTCCAAAGTAACTAAAAAAATATTTTTTTTTCCAAAGTAACTAAAAAAATATTTTTTTTTCCAAAGTAACTAAAAAAAAATTTTTTTTTTCCAAAGTAACTAAAAAAATTTTTTTTTTCCAAAGTAATTAAAAAAATATTTTTTTTTCCAAAGTAACTAAAAAAATATTTTTTTTTCCAAAGTAACTAAAAAAATATTTTTTTTTCCAAAGTAACTAAAAAAATATTTTTTTTTCCAAAGTAACTAAAAAATTTATTTTTTTTCCAAAGTAACTAAAAAAATATTTTTTTTTCCAAAGTAACTAAAAAAATATATTTTTTTCCAAAGTAACTAAAAAAATATTTTTTTTCCAAAGTAACTAAAAAAATATTTTTTTTTCCAAAGTAACTAAAAAAATATTTTTTTTTCCAAAGTAACTAAAAAAATATTTTTTTTCCAAAGTAACTAAAAAAATATTTTTTTTCCAAAGTAACTAAAAAAATATTTTTTTTCCAAAGTAACTAAAAAATATTTTTTTTTCCAAAGTAACTAAAAAAATATTTTTTTTCCAAAGAAACTAAAAAAATATTTTTTTTTCCAAAGTAACTAAAAAAATATTTTTTTTCCCAAAGTAACTAAAAAAATATTTTTTTTTCCAAAGTAACTAAAAAAATATTTTTTTTCCAAAGAAACTAAAAAAATATTTTTTTTTCCAAAGTAACTAAAAAATTCTTTTTTTTTTCCAAAGAAACTAAAAAAAAAAATTTTTTTCCAAAGTAACTAAAAAAAAATTTTTTTTTCCAAAGTAACTAAAAATATATTTTTTTTTCCAAAGTAACTAAAAAAATATTTTTTTTTCCAAAGTAACTAAAAAAATATTTTTTTTTCCAAAGTAACTAAAAAAATTTTTTTTTTCCAAAGTAACTAAAAATTTTTTTTTTTTCCAAAGTAACTAAAAAATAATTTTTTTTCCAAAGAAACTAAAAAAATATTTTTTTTCCCAAAGTAACTAAAAAAAATTTTTTTTTTCCAAAGAAACTAAAAAAATATTTTTTTTCCCAAAGTAACTAAAAAAATATGTTTTTTTTCCAAAGTAACTAAAAAAATATTTTTTTTTTCCAAAGTAACTAAAATTTTTTTTTTTTTCCAAAGTAACTAAAAAATATTTTTTTTTTCCAAAGTAACTAAAAAAATATTTTTTTTTCCAAAGTAACTAAAAAAATATTTTTTTTTCCAAAGTTAACTAAAAAATATTTTTTTTTCCCAAAGTAACTAAAAAAATATTTTTTTTTCCAAAGTAACTAAAAAAATATTTTTTTTTTCCAAAGTAACTAAAAATTTTTTTTTTTTCCAAAGTAACTAAAAAAATATTTTTTTTTCCAAAGTAACTAAAAAAATAATTTTTTTTCCAAAGTAACTAAAAAAATATTTTTTTTTCCAAAGAAACTAAAAAAATATTTTTTTCCCAAAGTAACTAAAAAAATATTTTTTTTTCCAAAGAAACTAAAAAAATATTTTTTTTTCCAAAGTAACTAAAAAAAATATTTTTTTTCCAAAGTAACTAAAAAAATATTTTTTTTTCCAAAGTAACTAAAAAAATATTTTTTTTTCCAAAGTAACTAAAAAAATATTTTTTTTTCCAAAGTAACTAAAAAAATATTTTTTTTTCCAAAGTAACTAAAAAAATATTTTTTTTTTCCAAAGTAACTAAAAAAAAATTTTTTTTTTCCAAAGTAACTAAAAAAATTTTTTTTTTCCAAAGTAATTAAAAAAATATTTTTTTTTCCAAAGTAACTAAAAAATATTTTTTTTTCCAAAGTAACTAAAAAAATATTTTTTTTTCCAAAGTAACTAAAAAAATATTTTTTTTTCCAAAGTAACTAAAAAATTTATTTTTTTTCCAAAGTAACTAAAAAAATATTTTTTTTTCCAAAGTAACTAAAAAAATATATTTTTTTCCAAAGTAACTAAAAAAATATTTTTTTTTCCAAAGTAACTAAAAAAATATTTTTTTTTCCAAAGTAACTAAAAAAATATTTTTTTTTCCAAAGTAACTAAAAAAATATTTTTTTTCCAAAGTAACTAAAAAAATATTTTTTTTTCCAAAGTAACTAAAAAAATATTTTTTTTCCAAAGTAACTAAAAAAATATTTTTTTTTCCAAAGTAACTAAAAAAATATTTTTTTTTCCAAAGAAACTAAAAAAATATTTTTTTTTCCAAAGTAACTAAAAAAATATTTTTTTTCCCAAAGTAACTAAAAAAATATTTTTTTTTCCAAAGTAACTAAAAAAATATTTTTTTCCAAAGAAACTAAAAAAATATTTTTTTTTCCAAAGTAACTAAAAAATTCTTTTTTTTTTCCAAAGAAACTAAAAAAAAAAATTTTTTTCCAAAGTAACTAAAAAAAAATTTTTTTTTCCAAAGTAACTAAAAATATATTTTTTTTTCCAAAGTAACTAAAAAAATATTTTTTTTTCCAAAGTAACTAAAAAAAATATTTTTTTTTCCAAAGTAACTAAAAAAATATTTTTTTTTCCAAAGTAACTAAAAAAATATTTTTTTTTCCAAAGTAACTAAAAAAATATTTTTTTTTCCAAAGTAAATAAAAAATATTTTTTTTTCCAAAGTAACTAAAAAAATATTTTTTTTCCAAAGTAACTAAAAAATATATTTTTTTTCCAAAGTAACTATAAAAATATTTTTTTTTCCAAAGTAACTAAAAAAATATTTTTTTTTCCAAAGTAACTAAAAAAATATTTTTTTTCCAAAGTAACTAAAAAATTTTTTTTTTTTCCAAAGTAACTAAAAAAATATTTTTTTTTCCAAAGAAACTAAAAAAATATTTTTTTTTCCAAAGTAACTAAAAAAATATATTTTTTTCCAAAGAAACTAAAAAAATATTTTTTTTCCAAAGTAATTAAAAAAATATTTTTTTTCCCAAAGTAACTAAAAAAATATTTTTTTTTCCAAAGTAACTAAAAAAGTAACTTTTTTTCCAAAGTAACTAAAAAAGTAAAAAATTTTCCAAAGTAACAAAAAAAGTAAATTTTTTCCAAAGTAACTAAAAAAATATATTTTTTTCCAAAGTAACTAAAAAAATATTTTTTTTTCCAAAGTAACTAAAAAAATATTTTTTTTTCCAAAGTAACTAAAAAAATATTTTTTTTCCAAAGTAACTAAAAAAATATTTTTTTTTCCAAAGTAACTAAAAAAATATTTTTTTTCCAAAGTAACTAAAAAAATATTTTTTTTTCCAAAGTAACTAAAAAAATATTTTTTTTTCCAAAGAAACTAAAAAAATATTTTTTTTCCAAAGTAATTAAAAAAATATTATTTTTTTCCAAAGTAACTAAAAAAATATTTTTTTTTCCAAAGTAACTAAAAAAATATTTTTTTTCCAAAGTAACTAAAAAAATATTTTTTTTCCCAAAGTAACTAAAAAAATATTTTTTTTCCCAAAGTAACTAAAAAAATATTTTTTTTCCCAAAGTAACTAAAAAAGTAACTTTTTTTCCAAAGTAACTAAAAAAATATTTTTTTCCCAAAGTAACTAAAAAAAAATTTTTTTTTTCCAAAGTAACTAAAAAAAT
>NW_027635218.1:0-31834 GCF_949748355.1 Melanostigma gelatinosum | reverse complement strand
TAAAAAAATATTATTTTTTCCAAAGTAACTAAAAATATATTTTTTTTTCCAAAGTAACTAAAAAAATATTTTTTTTTCCAAAGTAACTAAAAAAATATTTTTTTTTCCAAAGTAACTAAAAAAATATTTTTTTTTCCAAAGTAACTAAAAAATTATTTTTTTTCCAAAGTAACTAAAAAAATATTTTTTTTTCCAAAGTAACTAAAAAAATATTTTTTTTTCCAAAGTAACTAAAAAAATATTTTTTTTTCCAAAGTAACTAAAAAAATATTTTTTTTTCCAAAGTAACTAAAAAAATATTTTTTTTTCCAAAGTAACTAAAAAAATATTTTTTTTCCAAAGTAACTAAAAAATTTTTTTTTTTTCCAAAGTAACTAAAAAATATTTTTTTTTCCAAAGAAACTAAAAAAATATTTTTTTTTCCAAAGTAACTAAAAAAATATTTTTTTTCCAAAGTAACTAAAAAAATATTTTTTTTTCCAAAGTAACTAAAAAATATATTTTTTTTCCAAAGTAACTAAAAAATTTTTTTTTTTTCCAAAGTAACTAAAAAAATTTTTTTTTTTCCAAAGTAACTAAAAATATATATTTTTTTCCAAAGTAACTAAAAATTTTTTTTTTTCCAAAGTAATTAAAAAAAAAAATTTTTTCCAAAGTAACTCAAAAAAAAAATTTTTTTCCAAAGTAACTAAAAAAATTTTTTTTTTCCAAAGTAACTAAAATTTTTTTTTTTTCCAAAGTAACTAAAAAAATTTTTTTTTTCCAAAGTAACTAAAAATTTTTTTTTTTTCCAAAGTAACTAAAAAAATATTTTTTTTTCCAAAGTAACTAAAAAAATATTTTTTTTTCCAAAGTAACTAAAAAAATATTTTTTTTTCCAAAGTAACTAAAAAAATTTTTTTTTTTCCAAAGTAACTAAAAAAATATTTTTTTTCCAAAGTAACTAAAAAAATATTTTTTTTTCCAAAGTAACTAAAAAAATATTTTTTTTTCCAAAGTAACTAAAAAAAAATTTTTTTTCCCAAAGAAACTAAAAAAAAATTCTTTTTTCCAAAGAAACTAAAAAAAAATTTTTTTTTCCAAAGTAACAAAATTTTTTTTTTTTTTCCAAAGTAACTAAAAAAATATATTTTTTTCCAAAGTAATTAAAAAAATATTTTTTTTTCCAAAGTAACTAAAAAAATATTTTTTTTTCCAAAGTAACTAAAAAAAATTTTTTTTTTCCAAAGTAACTAAAAAAATATTTTTTTTTCCAAAGTAACTAAAAAAATATTTTTTTTTCCAAAGTAACTAAAAAAATATTTTTTTTTCCAAAGTAACTAAAAAAATATTTTTTTTCCAAAGTAACTAAAAAAATATTTTTTTTTCCAAAGTAACTAAAAAAATATTTTTTTTTCCAAAGTAACTAAAAAAATATTTTTTTTTCCAAAGTAACTAAAAAAATATTTTTTTTTCCAAAGAAACTAAAAAAATATTTTTTTTTCCAAAGTAACTAAAAAAATATTTTTTTTTCCAAAGTAACTAAAAAAATATTTTTTTTTCCAAAGTAACTAAAAAAATTTTTTTTTTTCCAAAGTAACTAAAAAAAATTTTTTTTTTCCAAAGAAACTAAAAAAATATTTTTTTTTCCAAAGTAACTAAAAAAATATTTTTTTTTCCAAAGTAACTAAAAAAATATTTTTTTTTCCAAAGTAACTAAAAAAATATTTTTTTTCCAAAGTAACTAAAAAAATATTTTTTTTTCCAAAGTAACTAAAAAAATATTTTTTTTTCCAAAGTAACTAAAAAAAAATTCTTTTTTCCAAAGAAACTAAAAAAAAATTCTTTTTTCCAAAGAAACTAAAAAAAATTTTTTTTTTCCAAAGTAACAAAATTTTTTTTTTTTTTCCAAAGTAACTAAAAAAATATTTTTTTTTCCAAAGTAATTAAAAAAATATTTTTTTTTCCAAAGTAACTAAAAAAATATTTTTTTTTCCAAAGTAACTAAAAAAATTTTTTTTTTTCCAAAGTAACTAAAAAAATTTTTTTTTTTCCAAAGTAACTAAAAAAATATTTTTTTTTCCAAAGTAACTAAAAAAATATTTTTTTTTCCAAAGTAACTAAAAAAATATTTTTTTTTCCAAAGTAACTAAAAAAATATTTTTTTTCCAAAGTAACTAAAAAAATATTTTTTTTTCCAAAGTAACTAAAAAAATATTTTTTTTTCCAAAGTAACTAAAAAAATATTTTTTTTTCCAAAGTAACTAAAAAAATATTTTTTTTTCCAAAGAAACTAAAAAAATATTTTTTTTTCCAAAGTAACTAAAAAAATATTTTTTTTTCCAAAGTAACTAAAAAAATATTTTTTTTTCCAAAGTAACTAAAAAAAATTTTTTTTTTCCAAAGTAACTAAAAAAAATTTTTTTTTTCCAAAGAAACTAAAAAAAATTTTTTTTTCCAAAGTAACTAAAAAAAATTTTTTTTTTCCAAAGTAACTAAAAAATTTTTTTTTTTTCCAAAGTAACTAAAAAAAATTTTTTTTTTCCAAAGTAACTAAAAAAATTTTTTTTTTTCCAAAGTAACTAAAAAAAAATTTTTTTTCCAAAGTAACTAAAAAAATTTTTTTTTTCCAAAGTAACTAAAAAAATTTTTTTTTTTCCAAAGAAACTAAAAAAATATTATTTTTTCCAAAGTAACTAAAAAAATTTTTTTTTTTCCAAAGTAACTAAAAAAATTATTTTTTTTCCAAAGTAACTAAAAATATATATTTTTTTCCAAAGTAACTAAAAAAAATTTTTTTTTCCAAAGTAATTAAAAAAAAAAAAATTTTCCAAAGTAACTCAAAAAAATTTTTTTTTTACAAAGTAACTAAAAAATTTTTTTTTTTCCAAAGTAACTAAAAATTTTTTTTTTTTTCCAAAGTAACTAAAAAATTTTTTTTTTCCAAAGTAACTAAACATTTTTTTTTTTTCCAAAGTAACTAAAAAAATATTTTTTTTTCCAAAGTATCTAAAAAAATATTTTTTTTTCCAAAGTAACTAAAAAAATATTTTTTTTTCCAAAGTAACTAAAAAAATATTTTTTTTCCAAAGTAACTAAAAAAATATTTTTTTTTCCAAAGTAACTAAAAAAATATTTTTTTTTCCAAAGTAACTAAAAAAATATTTTTTTTTCCAAAGTAACTAAAAAAATATTTTTTTTTCCAAAGTAACTAAAAAAATATTTTTTTTCCAAAGTAACTAAAAAAATATTTTTTTTTCCAAAGTAACTAAAAAAATATTTTTTTTTCCAAAGTAACTAAAAAAATATTTTTTTTTCCAAAGTAACTAAAAAAATATATTTTTTTCCAAAGTAACTAAAAAAATATTTTTTTTCCCAAAGTAACTAAAAAAATATTTTTTTTCCAAAGTAACTAAAAAAATATTTTTTTTTCCAAAGTAACTAAAAAAATTTTTTTTTTTCCAAAGTAACTAAAAAAATATTTTTTTTTTCCAAAGAAAGTAAAAAAATATTTTTTTTTCCAAAGTAACTAAAAATTTTTTTTTTTTCCAAAGTAACTAAAAAAATATTTTTTTTTCCAAAGTAACTAAAAAAATATTTTTTTTTCCAAAGTAACTAAAAAAATATTTTTTTTTCCAAAGTAATTAAAAAAATATTTTTTTTTCCAAAGTAACTAAAAAAATAATTTTTTTTCCAAAGTAACTAAAAAAATTTTTTTTTTTCCAAAGTAACTAAAAAAAATTTTTTTTTCCAAAGTAACTAAAAAAAATTTTTTTTTTCCAAAGTAACTAAAAAAATATTTTTTTTTCCAAAGTAACTAAAAAAATATTTTTTTTTCCAAAGTAACTAAAAAAATATTTTTTTTTCCAAAGTAACTAAAAAAATATTTTTTTTTCCAAAGTAACTAAAAAAATATTTTTTTTCCAAAGTAACTAAAAAAATATATTTTTTTCCAAAGTAACTAAAAAAATATTTTTTTTCCAAAGTAACTAAAAAAATATTTTTTTTCCAAAGTAACTAAAAAAATATTTTTTTTTCCAAAGTAACTAAAAAAATATATTTTTTTCCAAAGTAACTAAAAAAATATTTTTTTTTCCAAAGTAACTAAAAAAATATTTTTTTTTCCAAAGTAACTAAAAAAATATTTTTTTTCCCAAAGTAACTAAAAAAATATTTTTTTTCCAAAGTAACTAAAAAAATATTTTTTTTTCCAAAGTAACTAAAAAAATATTTTTTTTTCCAAAGTAACTAAAAAAATATTTTTTTTTCCAAAGTAACTAAAAAAATATATTTTTTTCCAAAGTAACTAAAAAAAATTTTTTTTTCCAAAGTAACTAAAAAAAATTTTTTTTTTCCAAAGTAACTAAAATAATATTTTTTTTTCCAAAGAAACTAAAAAAATAATTTTTTTTCCAAAGTAACAAAAAAAAAAATTGTTTTCCAAAGTAACTAAAAAATTTTTTTTTTTTCCAAAGTAACTAAAAAAATATTTTTTTTTCCAAAGAAACTAAAAAAATATTTTTTTTTCCAAAGTAACTAAAAAAAAAAAAATTTTTCCAAAGAAACTAAAAAAATTTTTTTTTTTCCAAAGTAACTAAAAAATTTTTTTTTTCCAAAGTAACTAAAAAAATTATTTTTTTTCCAAAGTAACTAAAAAAATATTTTTTTTCCCAAAGTAACTAAAAAAATATTTTTTTTTCCAAAGTAACTAAAAAAATATTTTTTTTTCCAAAGTAATTAAAAAAATATTTTTTTTTCCAAAGTAACTAAAAAAATAATTTTTTTTCCAAAGTAACTAAAAAAATAATTTTTTTTCCAAAGTAACTAAAAAAATATTTTTTTTCCAAAGTAACTAAAAAAATATTTTTTTTTCCAAAGTAACTAAAAAAATTTTTTTTTTTCCAAAGTAACTAAAAAAATATATTTTTTTCCAAAGTAACTTAAAAAATATTTTATTTTCCAAAGAAACTAAAAATATATTTTTTTTTCCAAAGTAACTAAAAAAATATTTTTTTTTCCAAAGTAACTAAAAAAATATTTTTTTTTCCAAGTAACTAAAAAAATATTTTTTTTTCCAAAGTAACTAAAAAAATATTTTTTTTTCCAAAGAAACTAAAAAAATATTTTTTTTCCCAAAGTAACTAAAAAAATATTTTTTTTCCAAAGTAACTAAAAAAATATTTTTTTTTCCAAAGTAACTAAAAAAATATTTTTTTTTCCAAAGAAACTAAAAAAATATTTTTTTTTCCAAAGTAACTAAAAAAATATTTTTTTTTCCAAAGAAACTAAAAAAATATTTTTTTTTCCAAAGTAACTAAAAAAATATATTTTTTTCCAAAGAAACTAAAAAAATATTTTTTTTCCCAAAGTAACTAAAAAAAAAAAATTTTTCCAAAGAAACTAAAAAAAAATTTTTTTTTTCCAAAGTAACTAAAAAAAAAATTTTTTTTCCAAAGTAACTAAAAAAATATTTTTTTTCCCAAAGTAACTAAAAAAATATTTTTTTTTCCAAAGAAACTAAAAAAATATTTTTTTTTCCAAAGTAACTAAAAAAATATTTTTTTTTCCAAAGTAACTAAAAAAATATTTTTTTTTCCAAAGTAACTAAAAAAATATTTTTTTTTCCAAAGTAACTAAAAAAATATTTTTTTTTCCAAAGTAACTAAAAAAGTAACTTTTTTCCAAAGTAACTAAAAAAATATTTTTTTTTCCAAAGTAACTAAAAAAATATTTTTTTTTCCAAAGTAACTAAAAAAATATTTTTTTTTTCCAAAGTAACTAAAAAAATATTTTTTTTCCCAAAGTAACTAAAAAAATATTTTTTTTTCCAAAGTAACTAAAAAAATATTTTTTTTTCCAAAGAAACTAAAAAAATATTTTTTTTTCCAAAGTAACTAAAAAAGTAACTTTTTTCCAAAGTAACTAAAAAAATATTTTTTTTTCCAAAGTAACTAAAAAAATATTTTTTTTTCCAAAGTAACTAAAAAAATATTTTTTTTTTCCAAAGTAACTAAAAAAATATTTTTTTTCCCAAAGTAACTAAAAAAATATTTTTTTTTCCAAAGTAACTAAAAAAATATTTTTTTTTCCAAAGAAACTAAAAAAATATTTTTTTTTCCAAAGTAACTAAAAAAATATATTTTTTTCCAAAGAAACTAAAAAAATATTTTTTTTCCCAAAGTAACTAAAAAAAAAAAATTTTTCCAAAGAAACTAAAAAATTTTTTTTTTTTTCCAAAGTAACTAAAAAAAATTTTTTTTTTCCAAAGTAACTAAAAAAATATTTTTTTTCCCAAAGTAACTAAAAAAATATTTTTTTTTCCAAAGAAACTAAAAAAATATTTTTTTTTCCAAAGTAACTAAAAAAATATTTTTTTTTCCAAAGTAACTAAAAAAATATTTTTTTTCCCAAAGTAACTAAAAAAATATTTTTTTTTCCAAAGAAACTAAAAAAATATTTTTTTTTCCAAAGTAACTAAAAAAAAATTTTTTTTTCCAAAGAAACTAAAAAAAAATTTTTTTTTCCAAAGTAACTAAAAAAAATTTTTTTTTTCCAAAGTAACTAAAAAAAATTTTTTTTTCCAAAGAAACTAAAAAATATTTTTTTTTCCAAATTAACTAAAAAAAATTTTTTTTTTCCAAAGAAACTAAAAAAATATTTTTTTTTCCAAAGTAACTAAAAAAATATTTTTTTTTCCAAAGTAACTAAAACATTTTTTTTTTCCAAAGAAACTAAAAAAATATTTTTTTTTCCAAAGTAACTAAAAAAATATTTTTTTTTCCAAAGTAACTAAAAAAATATTTTTTTTTCCAAAGTAACTAAAAAAATATTTTTTTTTCCAAAGTAACTAAAAAAATATTTTTTTTTCCAAAGTAACTAAAAAAATATTTTTTTTCCAAAGAAACTAAAAAAATATTTTTTTTTCCAAAGTAACTAAAAAATTTTTTTTTTTCAAAGTAACTAAAAAAATATTTTTTTTTCCAAAGTAACTAAAAAAATATTTTTTTTTCCAAAGTAACTAAAAAAATATTTTTTTTTCCAAAGTAACTAAAAAAATATTTTTTTTTCCAAAGTAACTAAAAAAATATTTTTTTTTCCAAAGTAACTAAAAAAAATTTTTTTTTTCCAAAGTAACTAAAAAAATATTTTTTTTCCAAAGTAATTAAAAAAATATTTTTTTTTCCAAAGTAACTAAAAAAATATTTTTTTTTCCAAAGTAACTAAAAAAATATTTTTTTTTCCAAAGTAACTAAAAAAATATTTTTTTTTCCAAAGTAACTAAAAAAATATTTTTTTTTCCAAAGTAACTAAAAAAATATATTTTTTTCCAAAGTAACTAAAAAAATATTTTTTTTCCAAAGTAACTAAAAAAATATTTTTTTTTCCAAAGTAACTAAAAAAATATTTTTTTTTCCAAAGTAACTAAAAAAATATTTTTTTTTCCAAAGTAACTAAAAAAATATTTTTTTTTCCAAAGAAACTAAAAAAATATTTTTTTTCCAAAGTAATTTAAAAAAAAAAAATTTTTCCAAAGTAACTAAAAAAATATTTTTTTTTCCAAAGAAACTAAAAAAATATTTTTTTTTCCAAAGTAACTAAAAAAATATTTTTTTTTCCAAAGAAACTAAAAAAATATTTTTTTTCCCAAAGTAACTAAAAAAAAAAAATTTTTCCAAAGAAACTAAAAAAAAAATTTTTTTTTCCAAAGTAACTAAAAAAAATTTTTTTTTTCCAAAGTAACTAAAAAAATTTTTTTTTTTCCAAAGTAACTAAAACATTTTTTTTTTCCAAAGAAACTAAAAAAATATTTTTTTTTCCAAAGTAACTAAAAAAATATTTTTTTTTCCAAAGTAACTAAAAAAAAATTTTTTTTTCCAAAGTAACTAAAAAAATTTTTTTTTTCCCAAAGTAACTAAAAAAATATTTTTTTTTCCAAAGAAACTAAAAAAATATTTTTTTTTCCAAAGTAACTAAAAAAATATTTTTTTTTCCAAAGTAACTAAAAAAATATTTTTTTTCCCAAAGTAACTAAAAAAATATTTTTTTTTCCAAAGAAACTAAAAAAATATTTTTTTTTCCAAAGTAACTAAAAAAAAATTTTTTTTTCCAAAGAAACTAAAAAAAAATTTTTTTTTCCAAAGTAACTAAAAAAAATTTTTTTTTTCCAAAGTAACTAAAAAAAATTTTTTTTTCCAAAGAAACTAAAAAATATTTTTTTTTCCAAATTAACTAAAAAAAATTTTTTTTTTCCAAAGAAACTAAAAAATTTTTTTTTTTTCCAAAGTAACTAAAAAAATATTTTTTTTTCCAAAGTAACTAAAACATTTTTTTTTTCCAAAGAAACTAAAAAAATATTTTTTTTTCCAAAGTAACTAAAAAAATATTTTTTTTTCCAAAGTAACTAAAAAAATATTTTTTTTTCCAAAGTAACTAAAAAAATATTTTTTTTTCCAAAGTAACTAAAAAAATATTTTTTTTTCCAAAGTAACTAAAAAAATATTTTTTTTCCAAAGAAACTAAAAAAATATTTTTTTTTCCAAAGTAACTAAAAAAATTTTTTTTTTCAAAGTAACTAAAAAAATATTTTTTTTTCCAAAGTAACTAAAAAAATATTTTTTTTTCCAAAGTAACTAAAAAAATATTTTTTTTTCCAAAGTAACTAAAAAAATATTTTTTTTTCCAAAGTAACTAAAAAAATATTTTTTTTTCCAAAGTAACTAAAAAAAATTTTTTTTTTCCAAAGTAACTAAAAAAATATTTTTTTTCCAAAGTAATTAAAAAAATATTTTTTTTTCCAAAGTAACTAAAAAAATATTTTTTTTTCCAAAGTAACTAAAAAAATATTTTTTTTTCCAAAGTAACTAAAAAAATATTTTTTTTTCCAAAGTAACTAAAAAAATATTTTTTTTTCCAAAGTAACTAAAAAAATATATTTTTTTCCAAAGTAACTAAAAAAATATTTTTTTTCCAAAGTAACTAAAAAAATATTTTTTTTTCCAAAGTAACTAAAAAAATATTTTTTTTTCCAAAGTAACTAAAAAAATATTTTTTTTTCCAAAGTAACTAAAAAAATATTTTTTTTTCCAAAGAAACTAAAAAAATATTTTTTTTCCAAAGTAATTTAAAAAAAAAAAAATTTTCCAAAGTAACTAAAAAAATATTTTTTTTTCCAAAGAAACTAAAAAAATATTTTTTTTTCCAAAGTAACTAAAAAAATATTTTTTTTTCCAAAGAAACTAAAAAAATATTTTTTTTCCCAAAGTAACTAAAAAAAAAAAATTTTTCCAAAGAAACTAAAAAAAAAATTTTTTTTTCCAAAGTAACTAAAAAAAATTTTTTTTTTCCAAAGTAACTAAAAAAATTTTTTTTTTTCCAAAGTAACTAAAAAAAATTTTTTTTTTCCAAAGTAACTAAAAAAATTTTTTTTTTTCCAAAGTAACTAAAAAAAAATTTTTTTTCCAAAGTAACTAAAAAATTTTTTTTTTTCCAAAGTAACTAAAAAAATTTTTTTTTTTCCAAAGAAACTAAAAAAATATTATTTTTTCCAAAGTAACTAAAAAATTATTTTTTTTTCCAAAGTAACTAAAAAAATTATTTTTTTTCCAAAGTAACTAAAAATATATATTTTTTTCCAAAGTAACTAAAAAATTTTTTTTTTTCCAAAGTAATTAAAAAAAAAAAATTTTTCCAAAGTAACTCAAAAAAATTTTTTTTTTACAAAGTAACTAAAAAATTTTTTTTTTCCAAAGTAACTAAAAAATTTTTTTTTTTTCCAAAGTAACTAAAAAATTTTTTTTTTCCAAAGTAACTAAAAATTTTTTTTTTTTTCCAAAGTAACTAAAAAAATATTTTTTTTTCCAAAGTATCTAAAAAAATATTTTTTTTTCCAAAGTAACTAAAAAAATATTTTTTTTTCCAAAGTAACTAAAAAAATATTTTTTTTCCAAAGTAACTAAAAAAATATTTTTTTTTCCAAAGTAACTAAAAAAATATTTTTTTTTCCAAAGTAACTAAAAAAATATTTTTTTTTCCAAAGTAACTAAAAAAATATTTTTTTTTCCAAAGTAACTAAAAAAATATTTTTTTTCCAAAGTAACTAAAAAAATATTTTTTTTTCCAAAGTAACTAAAAAAATATTTTTTTTTCCAAAGTAACTAAAAAAATATTTTTTTTTCCAAAGTAACTAAAAAAATATATTTTTTTCCAAAGTAACTAAAAAAATATTTTTTTTCCCAAAGTAACTAAAAAAATATTTTTTTTCCAAAGTAACTAAAAAAATATTTTTTTTTCCAAAGTAACTAAAAAAATATTTTTTTTTCCAAAGTAACTAAAAAAATTTTTTTTTTCCAAAGTAACTAAAAAAATATTTTTTTTTCCAAAGTAACTAAAAAAATATTTTTTTTTCCAAAGTAACTAAAAAAATATTTTTTTTTCCAAAGTAATTAAAAAAATATTTTTTTTTCCAAAGTAACTAAAAAAATAATTTTTTTTCCAAAGTAACTAAAAAAATTTTTTTTTTTCCAAAGTAACTAAAAAAAAATTTTTTTTCCAAAGTAACTAAAAAAAATTTTTTTTTTCCAAAGTAACTAAAAAAATATTTTTTTTTCCAAAGTAACTAAAAAAATATTTTTTTTTCCAAAGTAACTAAAAAAATATTTTTTTTTCCAAAGTAACTAAAAAAATATTTTTTTTTCCAAAGTAACTAAAAAAATATTTTTTTTCCAAAGTAACTAAAAAAATATATTTTTTTCCAAAGTAACTAAAAAAATATATTTTTTTCCAAAGTAACTAAAAAAATATTTTTTTTCCAAAGTAACTAAAAAAATATTTTTTTTTCCAAAGTAACTAAAAAAATATATTTTTTTCCAAAGTAACTAAAAAAATATTTTTTTTTCCAAAGTAACTAAAAAAATATTTTTTTTTCCAAAGTAACTAAAAAAATATTTTTTTTCCCAAAGTAACTAAAAAAATATTTTTTTTCCAAAGTAACTAAAAAAATATTTTTTTTTCCAAAGTAACTAAAAAAATATTTTTTTTTCCAAAGTAACTAAAAAAATATTTTTTTTTCCAAAGTAACTAAAAAAATATATTTTTTTCCAAAGTAACTAAAAAAAAATTTTTTTTTCCAAAGTAACTAAAAAAAATTTTTTTTTTCCAAAGTAACTAAAATAATATTTTTTTTTCCAAAGAAACTAAAAAAATAATTTTTTTTCCAAAGTAACAAAAAAAAAAATTGTTTTCCAAAGTAACTAAAAAAATTTTTTTTTTTCCAAAGTAACTAAAAAAATATTTTTTTTTCCAAAGAAACTAAAAAAATATTTTTTTTTCCAAAGTAACTAAAAAAAAAAAAATTTTTCCAAAGAAACTAAAAAAAATTTTTTTTTTCCAAAGTAACTAAAAAAATATTTTTTTTCCAAAGTAACTAAAAAAATATTTTTTTTCCCAAAGTAACTAAAAAAATATTTTTTTTTCCAAAGTAACTAAAAAAATATTTTTTTTTCCAAAGTAATTAAAAAAATATTTTTTTTTCCAAAGTAACTAAAAAAATAATTTTTTTTCCAAAGTAACTAAAAAAATAATTTTTTTTCCAAAGTAACTAAAAAAATATTTTTTTTCCAAAGTAACTAAAAAAATATTTTTTTTTCCAAAGTAACTAAAAAATTTTTTTTTTTTCCAAAGTAACTAAAAAAATATATTTTTTTCCAAAGTAACTTAAAAAATATTTTATTTTCCAAAGAAACTAAAAATATATTTTTTTTTCCAAAGTAACTAAAAAAATATTTTTTTTTCCAAAGTAACTAAAAAAATATTTTTTTTTCCAAGTAACTAAAAAAATATTTTTTTTTCCAAAGTAACTAAAAAAATATTTTTTTTTCCAAAGAAACTAAAAAAATATTTTTTTTCCCAAAGTAACTAAAAAAATATTTTTTTTCCAAAGTAACTAAAAAAATATTTTTTTTTCCAAAGTAACTAAAAAAATATTTTTTTTTCCAAAGAAACTAAAAAAATATTTTTTTTTCCAAAGTAACTAAAAAAATATTTTTTTTTCCAAAGAAACTAAAAAAATATTTTTTTTTCCAAAGTAACTAAAAAAATATATTTTTTTCCAAAGAAACTAAAAAAATATTTTTTTTTCCAAAGTAACTAAAAAAATATATTTTTTTCCAAAGAAACTAAAAAAATATTTTTTTTCCCAAAGTAACTAAAAAAAAAAAAATTTTCCAAAGAAACTAAAAAAAAATTTTTTTTTTCCAAAGTAACTAAAAAAAAAATTTTTTTTCCAAAGTAACTAAAAAAATATTTTTTTTCCCAAAGTAACTAAAAAAATATTTTTTTTTCCAAAGAAACTAAAAAAATATTTTTTTTTCCAAAGTAACTAAAAAAATATTTTTTTTTCCAAAGTAACTAAAAAAATATTTTTTTTTCCAAAGTAACTAAAAAAATATTTTTTTTTCCAAAGTAACTAAAAAAATATTTTTTTTTTCCAAAGTAACTAAAAAAATATTTTTTTTCCCAAAGTAACTAAAAAAATATTTTTTTTTCCAAAGTAACTAAAAAAATATTTTTTTTTCCAAAGAAACTAAAAAAATATTTTTTTTTCCAAAGTAACTAAAAAAATATATTTTTTTCCAAAGAAACTAAAAAAATATTTTTTTTCCCAAAGTAACTAAAAAAAAAAATTTTTTCCAAAGAAACTAAAAAAAATTTTTTTTTTTCCAAAGTAACTAAAAAAATATTTTTTTTCCCAAAGTAACTAAAAAAATATTTTTTTTTCCAAAGAAACTAAAAAAATATTTTTTTTTCCAAAGTAACTAAAAAAATATTTTTTTTTCCAAAGTAACTAAAAAAATATTTTTTTCCCCAAAGTAACTAAAAAAATATTTTTTTTTCCAAAGAAACTAAAAAAATATTTTTTTTTCCAAAGTAACTAAAAAAAAATTTTTTTTTCCAAAGAAACTAAAAAAATTTTTTTTTTTCCAAAGTAACTAAAAAAAATTTTTTTTTTCCAAAGTAACTAAAAAAAAATTTTTTTTCCAAAGAAACTAAAAAATATTTTTTTTTCCAAATTAACTAAAAAAAAAATTTTTTTTCCAAAGAAACTAAAAAAATATTTTTTTTTCCAAAGTAACTAAAAAAATATTTTTTTTTCCAAAGTAACTAAAACATTTTTTTTTTCCAAAGAAACTAAAAAAATATTTTTTTTTCCAAAGTAACTAAAAAAATATTTTTTTTTCCAAAGTAACTAAAAAAATATTTTTTTTTCCAAAGTAACTAAAAAAATATTTTTTTTTCCAAAGTAACTAAAAAAATATTTTTTTTTCCAAAGTAACTAAAAAAATATTTTTTTTCCAAAGAAACTAAAAAAATATTTTTTTTTCCAAAGTAACTAAAAAAAATTTTTTTTTCAAAGTAACTAAAAAAATATTTTTTTTTCCAAAGTAACTAAAAAAATATTTTTTTTTCCAAAGTAACTAAAAAAATATTTTTTTTTCCAAAGTAACTAAAAAAATATTTTTTTTTCCAAAGTAACTAAAAAAATATTTTTTTTTCCAAAGTAACTAAAAAAAATTTTTTTTTTCCAAAGTAACTAAAAAAATATTTTTTTTCCAAAGTAATTAAAAAAATATTTTTTTTCCAAAGTAACTAAAAAAATATTTTTTTTTCCAAAGTAACTAAAAAAATATTTTTTTTTCCAAAGTAACTAAAAAAATATTTTTTTTTCCAAAGTAACTAAAAAAATATTTTTTTTTCCAAAGTAACTAAAAAAATATATTTTTTTCCAAAGTAACTAAAAAAATATTTTTTTTCCAAAGTAACTAAAAAAATATTTTTTTTTCCAAAGTAACTAAAAAAATATTTTTTTTTCCAAAGTAACTAAAAAAATATTTTTTTTTCCAAAGTAACTAAAAAAATATTTTTTTTTCCAAAGAAACTAAAAAAATATTTTTTTTCCAAAGTAATTTAAAAAAAAAAAAATGTTCCAAAGTAACTAAAAAAATATTTTTTTTTCCAAAGAAACTAAAAAAATATTTTTTTTTCCAAAGTAACTAAAAAAATATTTTTTTTTCCAAAGAAACTAAAAAAATATTTTTTTTCCCAAAGTAACTAAAAAAAAAAAAATTTTCCAAAGAAACTAAAAAAAAAAATTTTTTTCCAAAGTAACTAAAAAAAAAAAATTTTTTCCAAAGTAACTAAAAAAATATTTTTTTTCCCAAAGTAACTAAAAAAATATTTTTTTTTCCAAAGAAACTAAAAAAATATTTTTTTTCCAAAGTAACTAAAAAAATATTTTTTTTTTCCAAAGTAACTAAAAAAATATTTTTTTTTCCAAAGTAACTAAAAAAATATTTTTTTTTTCCAAAGTAACTAAAAAAATATTTTTTTTTCCAAAGTAACTAAAAAAGTAACTTTTTTCCAAAGTAACTAAAAAAATATTTTTTTTTCCAAAGTAACTAAAAAAATATTTTTTTTCCAAAGTAACTAAAAAAATATTTTTTTTTCCAAAGTAACTAAAAAATATTTTTTTCCCCAAAGTAACTAAAAAAATATTTTTTTTTTCCAAAGTAACTAAAAAAATATTTTTTTTTCCAAAGAAACTAAAAAAATATTTTTTTTTCCAAAGTAACTAAAAAAATATATTTTTTTCCAAAGAAACTAAAAAAATATTTTTTTTCCCAAAGTAACTAAAAAAAAAAATTTTTTCCAAAGAAACTAAAAAAAAATTTTTTTTTTCCAAAGTAACTAAAAAAAAAATTTTTTTCCAAAGTAACTAAAAAAATATTTTTTTTCCCAAAGTAACTAAAAAATATTTTTTTTCCAAAGAAACTAAAAAAATATTTTTTTTTCCAAAGTAACTAAAAAAATATTTTTTTTTCCAAAGTAACTAAAAAAATATTTTTTTTCCCAAAGTAACTAAAAAAATATTTTTTTTTCCAAAGTAACTAAAAAAATATTTTTTTTTCCAAAGTAACTAAAAAAAAATTTTTTTTTCCAAAGAAACGAAAAAAAAATTTTTTTTTCCAAAGTAACTAAAAAAAATTTTTTTTTTTCCAAAGTAACTAAAAAAAATTTTTTTTTCCAAAGAAACTAAAAAAAATTTTTTTTTCCAAAGTAACTAAAAAATTTTTTTTTTTTCCAAAGTAACTAAAAAAATTTTTTTTTCCCAAAGTAACTAAAAAAAATTTTTTTTGTCCAAAGTAACTAAAAAATATTTTTTTTTCCAAAGTAACTAAAAAAATATTTTTTTTTCCAAAGTAACTAAAAAAATATTTTTTTTTCCAAAGTAACTAAAAAAATATTTTTTTTCCAAAGTAACTAAAAAATATTTTTTTTTCCAAAGTAACTAAAAAAATATTTTTTTTTCCAAAGTAACTAAAAAAATATTTTTTTTTCCAAAGTAACTAAAAAAAATATTTTTTTTTCCAAAGTAAACTAAAAAAATATTTTTTTTTCAAAGTAACTAAAAAAATATTTTTTTTTCCAAAGTAACTAAAAAAAATTTTTTTTTTCCAAAGAAACTAAAAAAAAAAAAAATTCCAAAGTAACTAAAATTTTTTTTTTTTTCCAAAGTAACTAAAAAAAAATTTTTTTTTCCAAAGTAACTAAAAAATTTTTTTTTTTCCAAAGTAACTAAAAAAATATTTTTTTTTCCAAAGTAACTAAAAAAATTTTTTTTTTTTCCAAAGTAACTAAAAAAATTTTTTTTTCCAAAGTAACTAAAAAAAAAAATTTTTCCAAAGTAATTAAAAAATATTTTTTTTTCCAAAGTAACTAAAAAAATATTTTTTTTTCCAAAGTAACTAAAAAAATATTTTTTTTTCCAAAGTAACTAAAAAAATATTTTTTTTTCCAAAGAAACTAAAAAAATATTTTTTTTTCCAAAGTAACTAAAAAAATATTTTTTTTCCCAAAGTAACTAAAAAAATATTTTTTTTTCCAAAGTAACTAAAAGAATATTTTTTTTTCCAAAGTAACTAAAAAACATTTTTTTTTTCCAAAGTAACTAAAAATATTATTTTTTTTCCAAAGTAACTAAAATTTTTTTTTTTTTTCCCAAAGAAACTAAAAAAAAAAAAAATTTTCCAAAGTAACTAAAATTTTTTTTTTTTTCCAAAGTAACTAAAAATTTATTTTTTTTCCAAAGTAACTAAAAAATTTTTTTTTTTTCCAAAGTAACTAAAAAAATTTTTTTTTTTCCAAAGTAACTAAAATTTTTTTTTTTTTCCAAAGTAACTAAAAAAAATTTTTTTTTCCAAAGTAACTAAAAAATTTTTTTTTTTTCAAAGTAACTAAAAAAATATTTTTTTTTCCAAAGAAACTAAAAAATTTTTTTTTTTTCCAAAGTAACTAAAATTTTTTTTTTTTTTCCAAAGAAACTAAAAAATTTTTTTTTTTTCCAAAGTAACTAAAAAATTTTTTTTTTTTCCAAAGTAACTAAAAAAATATTTTTTTTTCCAAAGTAACTAAAAAAATTTTTTTTTTTCCAAAGTAACTAAAAAAATATTTTTTTTCCAAAGTAATTAAAAAAATATTTTTTTTTTCCAAAGTAACTAAAAAAATATATTTTTTTCCAAAGTAATAAAAAAATATTTTTTTTTCCAAAGTAACTAAAAAAATATTTTTTTTTCCAAAGAAACTAAAAAAATATTTTTTTTTCCAAAGAAACAAAAAAAATATTTTTTTTTCCAAAGTAACTAAAAAAATTTTTTTTTTCCAAAGAAACTAAAAAAAAATTTTTTTTTTCCAAAGTAACTAAAATTTTTTTTTTTTCCAAAGTAACTAAAAAAATATTTTTTTTTCCAAAGTAACTAAAAAAATTTTTTTTTTTCCAAAGTAACTAAAAAAAATTTTTTTTTTCCAAAGTAACTAAAAAAATATTTTTTTTCCAAAGTAATTAAAAAAAAAAAAATTTTTCCAAAGTAACTAAAAAATTTTTTTTTTTTCCAAAGTAACTAAAAAAAAAATTTTTTTTCCAAAGAAACTAAAAAAATATTTTTTTTTCCAAAGTAACTAAAAATTTTTTTTTTTTTTCCAAAGAAACTAAAAAAAATTTTTTTTTTCCAAAGTAACTAAAAAATTTTTTTTTTTTCCAAAGTAACTAAAAAAATATTTTTTTTTCCAAAGTAACTAAAAAAAAAAATTTTTTTCCAAAGTAACTAAAAAAATTTTTTTTTTTCCAAAGTAACTAAAAAAATATTTTTTTCCCAAAGTAATTAAAAAAATATATTTTTTTCCAAAGTAACTAAAAAAATATTTTTTTTTCCAAAGTAACTAAAAAAATATTTTTTTTTCCAAAGTAACTAAAAAAATAAAAAAATTTCCAAAGAAACTAAAAAAATATTATTTTTTCCAAAGTAACTAAAAAAATATTTTTTTTCCCAAAGTAACTAAAAAAATATATTTTTTTCCAAAGTAACTAAAAGAATATTTTTTTTTCCAAAGTAACTAAAAAAAAAATTTTTTTTCCAAAGTAACTAAAAATATATTTTTTTTTCCAAAGTAACTAAAAAAATATTTTTTTTTCCAAAGAAACTAAAAAAATATTTTTTTTTCCAAAGTAACTAAAATTTTTTTTTTTTCCAAAGAAACTAAAAAAAAATTTTTTTTTCCAAAGTAACTAAAAATTTTTTTTTTTTTCCAAAGTAACTAAAAAAATATTTTTTTTTCCAAAGAAACTAAAAAAATATTTTTTTTTCCAAAGTAACTAAAATTTTTTTTTTTTTCCAAAGAAACTAAAAAAAAATTTTTTTTTCCAAAGTAACTAAAATTTTTTTTTTTCCAAAGTAACTAAAAAAAATTTTTTTTTTCCAAAGTAACTAAAAAAAAATTTTTTTTTCCAAAGTAACTAAAAAATTTTTTTTTTTCCAAAGTAACTAAAAAAATATTTTTTTTTCCAAAGTAACTAAAAAAATATTTTTTTTTCCAAAGTAACTAAAAAAATATTTTTTTTCCCAAAGTAACTAAAAAAATATTTTTTTTTCCAAAGTAACTAAAAAAAATTTTTTTTTCCAAAGTAACTAAAAAAATTTTTTTTTTTTCAAAGTAACTAAAAAAATATTTTTTTTTCCAAAGAAACTAAAAAATTTTTTTTTTTTCCAAAGTAACTAAAATTTTTTTTTTTTTTCCAAAGAAACTAAAAAATTTTTTTTTTTTCCAAAGTAACTAAAAAATTTTTTTTTTTTCCAAAGTAACTAAAAAAATATTTTTTTTTCCAAAGTAACTAAAAAAATTTTTTTTTTTCCAAAGTAACTAAAAAAATATTTTTTTTCCAAAGTAATTAAAAAAATATTTTTTTTTTCCAAAGTAACTAAAAAAATATATTTTTTTCCAAAGTAATAAAAAAATATTTTTTTTTCCAAAGTAACTAAAAAAATATTTTTTTTTCCAAAGAAACTAAAAAAATATTTTTTTTTCCAAAGAAACAAAAAAAATATTTTTTTTTCCAAAGTAACTAAAAAAATTTTTTTTTTCCAAAGAAACTAAAAAAAAATTTTTTTTTTCCAAAGTAACTAAAATTTTTTTTTTTTCCAAAGTAACTAAAAAAATATTTTTTTTTCCAAAGTAACTAAAAAAATTTTTTTTTTTCCAAAGTAACTAAAAAAAAATTTTTTTTTCCAAAGTAACTAAAAAAATATTTTTTTTCCAAAGTAATTAAAAAAAAAAAAATTTTTCCAAAGTAACTAAAAAATTTTTTTTTTTTCCAAAGTAACTAAAAAAAAAATTTTTTTTCCAAAGAAACTAAAAAAATATTTTTTTTTCCAAAGTAACTAAAAATTTTTTTTTTTTTTCCAAAGAAACTAAAAAAATTTTTTTTTTTCCAAAGTAACTAAAAAATTTTTTTTTTTTCCAAAGTAACTAAAAAAATATTTTTTTTTCCAAAGTAACTAAAAAAAAAATTTTTTTTCCAAAGTAACTAAAAAAATTTTTTTTTTTCCAAAGTAACTAAAAAAATATTTTTTTCCCAAAGTAATTAAAAAAATATATTTTTTTCCAAAGTAACTAAAAAAATATTTTTTTTTCCAAAGTAACTAAAAAAATATTTTTTTTTCCAAAGTAACTAAAAAAATAAAAAAATTTCCAAAGAAACTAAAAAAATATTATTTTTTCCAAAGTAACTAAAAAAATATTTTTTTTCCCAAAGTAACTAAAAAAATATATTTTTTTCCAAAGTAACTAAAAGAATATTTTTTTTTCCAAAGTAACTAAAAAAAAAATTTTTTTTCCAAAGTAACTAAAAATATTTTTTTTTTTTCCAAAGTAACTAAAAAAATATTTTTTTTTCCAAAGAAACTAAAAAAATATTTTTTTTTCCAAAGTAACTAAAATTTTTTTTTTTTCCAAAGAAACTAAAAAAAAATTTTTTTTTCCAAAGTAACTAAAAATTTTTTTTTTTTTCCAAAGTAACTAAAAAAATATTTTTTTTTCCAAAGAAACTAAAAAAATATTTTTTTTTCCAAAGTAACTAAAATTTTTTTTTTTTTCCAAAGAAACTAAAAAAAATTTTTTTTTCCAAAGTAACTAAAATTTTTTTTTTTCCAAAGTAACTAAAAAAAATTTTTTTTTTCCAAAGTAACTAAAAAAAAATTTTTTTTTCCAAAGTAACTAAAAAATTTTTTTTTTTCCAAAGTAACTAAAAAAATATTTTTTTTTCCAAAGTAACTAAAAAAATATTTTTTTTTCCAAAGTAACTAAAAAAATATTTTTTTTCCCAAAGTAACTAAAAAAATATTTTTTTTTCCAAAGAAACTAAAAAAATATTTTTTTTTCCAAAGTAACTAAAAAAATATTTTTTTTTCCAAAGTAACTAAAAAAATATTTTTTTTTCCAAAGTAACTAAAAAAATATTTTTTTTTCCAAAGTAACTAAAAAAATATTTTTTTTTCCAAAGTAACTAAAAAAGTAACTTTTTTCCAAAGTAACTAAAAAAATATTTTTTTTTCCAAAGTAACTAAAAAAATATTTTTTTTTCCAAAGTAACTAAAAAAATATTTTTTTTTTCCAAAGTAACTAAAAAAATATTTTTTTCCCCAAAGTAACTAAAAAAATATTTTTTTTTCCAAAGTAACTAAAAAAATATTTTTTTTTCCAAAGAAACTAAAAAAATATTTTTTTTTCCAAAGTAACTAAAAAAATATATTTTTTTCCAAAGAAACTAAAAAAATATTTTTTTTCCCAAAGTAACTAAAAAAAAAAATTTTTTCCAAAGAAACTAAAAAAAAATTTTTTTTTTCCAAAGTAACTAAAAAAAATAATTTTTTTCCAAAGTAACTAAAAAAATATTTTTTTTCCCAAAGTAACTAAAAAAATATTTTTTTTTCCAAAGAAACTAAAAAAATATTTTTTTTTCCAAAGTAACTAAAAAAATATTTTTTTTTCCAAAGTAACTAAAAAAATATTTTTTTTCCCAAAGTAACTAAAAAAATATTTTTTTTTCCAAAGTAACTAAAAAAATATTTTTTTTTCCAAAGTAACTAAAAAAAAATTTTTTTTTCCAAAGAAACGAAAAAAAAAAATTTTTTTCCAAAGTAACTAAAAAAAATTTTTTTTTTCCAAAGTAACTAAAAAAAATTTTTTTTTCCAAAGAAACTAAAAAAAATTTTTTTTTCCAAAGTAACTAAAAAAATTTTTTTTTTTCCAAAGTAACTAAAAAAAATTTTTTTTTCCCAAAGTAACTAAAAAAAATTTTTTTTGTCCAAAGTAACTAAAAAATATTTTTTTTTCCAAAGTAACTAAAAAAATATTTTTTTTTCCAAAGTAACTAAAAAAATATTTTTTTTTCCAAAGTAACTAAAAAAATATTTTTTTTTCCAAAGTAACTAAAAAAATATTTTTTTTTCCAAAGTAACTAAAAAAATATTTTTTTTTCCAAAGTAACTAAAAAAATATTTTTTTTTCCAAAGTAACTAAAAAAATATTTTTTTTTCCAAAGTAACTAAAAAAATATTTTTTTTTCCAAAGTAACTAAAAAAATATTTTTTTTTCCAAAGTAACTAAAAAAAATTTTTTTTTCCAAAGAAACTAAAAAAAAAAAAAAAATTCCAAAGTAACTAAAATTTTTTTTTTTTTCCAAAGTAACTAAAAAAAAAATTTTTTTTCCAAAGTAACTAAAAAAATTTTTTTTTTCCAAAGTAACTAAAAAAATATTTTTTTTTCCAAAGTAACTAAAAAAATTTTTTTTTTTTCCAAAGTAACTAAAAAAATTTTTTTTTTCCAAAGTAACTAAAAAAAAATTTTTTTTTCCAAAGAAACTAAAAAAATATTTTTTTTCCCAAAGAAACTAAAAAAATATTTTTTTTTCCAAAGTAACTAAAAAAATATATTTTTTTCCAAAGAAACTAAAAAAATATTTTTTTTCCCAAAGTAACTAAAAAAATATTTTTTTTTCCAAAGAAACTAAAAAAATATTTTTTTTCCCAAAGTAACTAAAAAAAAAAAAATTTTCCAAAGAAACTAAAAAAAAATTTTTTTTTTCCAAAGTAACTAAAAAAAAATTTTTTTTTCCAAAGTAACTAAAAAAATATTTTTTTTCCCAAAGTAACTAAAAAAATATTTTTTTTTCCAAAGAAACTAAAAAAATATTTTTTTTTTCCAAAGTAACTAAAAAAATATTTTTTTTTCCAAAGTAACTAAAAAAATATTTTTTTTTCCAAAGTAACTAAAAAAATATTTTTTTTTCCAAAGTAACTAAAAAAATATTTTTTTTTTCCAAAGTAACTAAAAAAATATTTTTTTTCCCAAAGTAACTAAAAAAATATTTTTTTTTCCAAAGTAACTAAAAAAATATTTTTTTTTCCAAAGAAACTAAAAAAATATTTTTTTTTCCAAAGTAACTAAAAAAATATATTTTTTTCCAAAGAAACTAAAAAAATATTTTTTTCCCAAAGTAACTAAAAAAAAAAATTTTTTCCAAAGAAACTAAAAAAAATTTTTTTTTTTCCAAAGTAACTAAAAAAATATTTTTTTTCCCAAAGTAACTAAAAAAATATTTTTTTTTCCAAAGAAACTAAAAAAATATTTTTTTTTCCAAAGTAACTAAAAAAATATTTTTTTTTCCAAAGTAACTAAAAAAATATTTTTTTCCCCAAAGTAACTAAAAAAATATTTTTTTTTCCAAAGAAACTAAAAAAATATTTTTTTTTCCAAAGTAACTAAAAAAAAATTTTTTTTTCCAAAGAAACTAAAAAAATTTTTTTTTTTCCAAAGTAACTAAAAAAAATTTTTTTTTTCCAAAGTAACTAAAAAAAATTTTTTTTTCCAAAGAAACTAAAAAATATTTTTTTTTCCAAATTAACTAAAAAAAAATTTTTTTTTCCAAAGAAACTAAAAAAATATTTTTTTTTCCAAAGTAACTAAAAAAATATTTTTTTTTCCAAAGTAACTAAAACATTTTTTTTTTCCAAAGAAACTAAAAAAATATTTTTTTTTCCAAAGTAACTAAAAAAATATTTTTTTTTCCAAAGTAACTAAAAAAATATTTTTTTTTCCAAAGTAACTAAAAAAATATTTTTTTTTCCAAAGTAACTAAAAAAATATTTTTTTTTCCAAAGTAACTAAAAAAATATTTTTTTTCCAAAGAAACTAAAAAAATATTTTTTTTTCCAAAGTAACTAAAAAAAATTTTTTTTTCAAAGTAACTAAAAAAATATTTTTTTTTCCAAAGTAACTAAAAAAATATTTTTTTTTCCAAAGTAACTAAAAAAATATTTTTTTTTCCAAAGTAACTAAAAAAATATTTTTTTTTCCAAAGTAACTAAAAAAATATTTTTTTTTCCAAAGTAACTAAAAAAAATTTTTTTTTTCCAAAGTAACTAAAAAAATATTTTTTTTCCAAAGTAATTAAAAAAATATTTTTTTTCCAAAGTAACTAAAAAAATATTTTTTTTTCCAAAGTAACTAAAAAAATATTTTTTTTTCCAAAGTAACTAAAAAAATATTTTTTTTTCCAAAGTAACTAAAAAAATATTTTTTTTTCCAAAGTAACTAAAAAAATATATTTTTTTCCAAAGTAACTAAAAAAATATTTTTTTTCCAAAGTAACTAAAAAAATATTTTTTTTTCCAAAGTAACTAAAAAAATATTTTTTTTTCCAAAGTAACTAAAAAAATATTTTTTTTTCCAAAGTAACTAAAAAAATATTTTTTTTTCCAAAGAAACTAAAAAAATATTTTTTTTCCAAAGTAATTTAAAAAAAAAAAAATGTTCCAAAGTAACTAAAAAAATATTTTTTTTTCCAAAGAAACTAAAAAAATATTTTTTTTTTCCAAAGTAACTAAAAAAATATTTTTTTTTCCAAAGAAACTAAAAAAATATTTTTTTTCCCAAAGTAACTAAAAAAAAAAAAATTTTCCAAAGAAACTAAAAAAAAAATTTTTTTTTCCAAAGTAACTAAAAAAAAAAAATTTTTTCCAAAGTAACTAAAAAAATATTTTTTTTCCCAAAGTAACTAAAAAAATATTTTTTTTTCCAAAGAAACTAAAAAAATATTTTTTTTTCCAAAGTAACTAAAAAAATATTTTTTTTTCCAAAGTAACTAAAAAAATATTTTTTTTTCCAAAGTAACTAAAAAAATATTTTTTTTTCCAAAGTAACTAAAAAAATATTTTTTTTTCCAAAGTAACTAAAAAAGTAACTTTTTTCCAAAGTAACTAAAAAAATATTTTTTTTTCCAAAGTAACTAAAAAAATATTTTTTTTTCCAAAGTAACTAAAAAAATATTTTTTTTTTCCAAAGTAACTAAAAAAATATTTTTTTCCCCAAAGTAACTAAAAAAATATTTTTTTTTCCAAAGTAACTAAAAAAATATTTTTTTTTCCAAAGAAACTAAAAAAATATTTTTTTTTCCAAAGTAACTAAAAAAATATATTTTTTTCCAAAGAAACTAAAAAAATATTTTTTTTCCCAAAGTAACTAAAAAAAAAAATTTTTTCCAAAGAAACTAAAAAAAATTTTTTTTTTTCCAAAGTAACTAAAAAAAAAAATTTTTTTCCAAAGTAACTAAAAAAATATTTTTTTTCCCAAAGTAACTAAAAAAATATTTTTTTTTCCAAAGAAACTAAAAAAATATTTTTTTTTCCAAAGTAACTAAAAAAATATTTTTTTTTCCAAAGTAACTAAAAAAATATTTTTTTTCCCAAAGTAACTAAAAAAATATTTTTTTTTCCAAAGTAACTAAAAAATATTTTTTTTTTCCAAAGTAACTAAAAAAAATTTTTTTTTTCCAAAGAAACGAAAAAAAAATTTTTTTTTCCAAAGTAACTAAAAAAAATTTTTTTTTTCCAAAGTAACTAAAAAAAATTTTTTTTCCAAAGAAACTAAAAAAAATTTTTTTTCCAAAGTAACTAAAAAAAATTTTTTTTTCCAAAGTAACTAAAAAAAATTTTTTTTTCCCAAAGTAACTAAAAAAAATTTTTTTGTCCAAAGTAACTAAAAAATATTTTTTTTTCCAAAGTAAACTAAAAAAATATTTTTTTTTCCAAAGTAACTAAAAAAATATTTTTTTTTCCAAAGTAACTAAAAAATATTTTTTTTTCCAAAGTAACTAAAAAAATATTTTTTTTTTCCAAAGTAACTAAAAAATATTTTTTTTCCAAAGTAACTAAAAAAATATTTTTTTTCCAAAGTAACTAAAAAAATATTTTTTTTTTCCAAAGTAACTAAAAAAATATTTTTTTTTCCAAAGTAACTAAAAAAATATTTTTTTTTCCAAAGTAACTAAAAAAAATTTTTTTTTCCAAAGAAACTAAAAAAAAAAAAAAAATTCCAAAGTAACTAAAATTTTTTTTTTTTTCCAAAGTAACTAAAAAAAAAATTTTTTTCCAAAGTAACTAAAAAAAAATTTTTTTTTCCAAAGTAACTAAAAAAATATTTTTTTTTCCAAAGTAACTAAAAAAATTTTTTTTTTTCCAAAGTAACTAAAAAAATTTTTTTTTTCCAAAGTAACTAAAAAAAAAAAATTTTTTCCAAAGTAATAAAAAAATATTTTTTTTTCCAAAGTAACTAAAAAATATTTTTTTTTTCCAAAGTAACTAAAAAAATATTTTTTTTTCCAAAGTAACTAAAAAAATATTTTTTTTTCCAAAGAAACTAAAAAAATATTTTTTTTCCAAAGTAACTAAAAAAATATTTTTTTTCCCAAAGTAACTAAAAAAATATTTTTTTTTCCAAAGTAACTAAAAGAATATTTTTTTTTCCAAAGTAACTAAAAAACATTTTTTTTTTCCAAAGTAACTAAAAATATTATTTTTTTTCCAAAGTAACTAAAATTTTTTTTTTTTTTCCAAAGAAACTAAAAAAAAAAAAAATTTCCAAAGTAACTAAAATTTTTTTTTTTTTTCCAAAGTAACTAAAAATTTATTTTTTTTCCAAAGTAACTAAAAATTTTTTTTTTTTCCAAAGTAACTAAAAAAATTTTTTTTTTCCAAAGTAACTAAAATTTTTTTTTTTTTCCAAAGTAACTAAAAAAATTTTTTTTTCCAAAGTAACTAAAAAAATTTTTTTTTTTTCAAAGTAACTAAAAAAATATTTTTTTTTCCAAAGAAACTAAAAAATTTTTTTTTTTTCCAAAGTAACTAAAATTTTTTTTTTTTTCCAAAGAAACTAAAAAAATTTTTTTTTTTCCAAAGTAACTAAAAAATTTTTTTTTTTTCCAAAGTAACTAAAAAAATATTTTTTTTTCCAAAGTAACTAAAAAAATTTTTTTTTTTCCAAAGTAACTAAAAAAATATTTTTTTTTCCAAAGTAATTAAAAAATATTTTTTTTTTCCAAAGTAACTAAAAAAATATATTTTTTTCCAAAGTAATAAAAAATATTTTTTTTTCCAAAGTAACTAAAAAAATATTTTTTTTTCCAAAGAAACTAAAAAAATATTTTTTTTTCCAAAGAAACAAAAAAAATATTTTTTTTTCCAAAGTAACTAAAAAATTTTTTTTTTTCCAAGAAACTAAAAAAAATTTTTTTTTTCCAAAGTAACTAAAATTTTTTTTTTTTCCAAAGTAACTAAAAAAATATTTTTTTTTCCAAAGTAACTAAAAAAATTTTTTTTTTTCCAAAGTAACTAAAAAAAAATTTTTTTTTCCAAAGTAACTAAAAAAATATTTTTTTTCCAAAGTAATTAAAAAAAAAAAATTTTTCCAAAGTAACTAAAAAATTTTTTTTTTTTCCAAAGTAACTAAAAAAAAAATTTTTTTTCCAAAGAAACTAAAAAAATATTTTTTTTTCCAAAGTAACTAAAAATTTTTTTTTTTTTTCCAAAGAAACTAAAAATTTTTTTTTTTCCAAAGTAACTAAAAATTTTTTTTTTTCCAAAGTAACTAAAAAAATATTTTTTTTCAAAGTAACTAAAAAAAAATTTTTTTTTCAAAGTAACTAAAAAAATTTTTTTTTTTCCAAAGTAACTAAAAAAATATTTTTTTCCCAAAGTAATTAAAAAAATATTTTTTTTTCCAAAGTAACTAAAAAAATATTTTTTTTTCCAAAGTAACTAAAAAAATATTTTTTTTTCCAAAGTAACTAAAAAAATAAAAAAATTTCCAAAGAAACTAAAAAAATATTATTTTTTCCAAAGTAACTAAAAAAATATTTTTTTTCCCAAAGTAACTAAAAAAAATATATTTTTTTCCAAAGTAACTAAAAGAATATTTTTTTTTCCAAAGTAACTAAAAAAAAAAATTTTTTTTCCAAAGTAACTAAAAAATATTTTTTTTTTTCCAAAGTAACTAAAAAAATATTTTTTTTTCCAAAGAAACTAAAAAATATTTTTTTTTCCAAAGTAACTAAAATTTTTTTTTTTTCCAAAGAAACTAAAAAAAAATTTTTTTTTCCAAAGTAACTAAAAATTTTTTTTTTTTTCAAAGTAACTAAAAAATATTTTTTTTTCCAAAGAAACTAAAAAAATATTTTTTTTTCCAAAGTAACTAAAATTTTTTTTTTTTCCAAAGAAACTAAAAAAAATTTTTTTTTCCAAAGTAACTAAAATTTTTTTTTTCCAAAGTAACTAAAAAAAATTTTTTTTTTCCAAAGTAACTAAAAAAAAATTTTTTTTCCAAAGTAACTAAAAAATTTTTTTTTTCCAAAGTAACTAAAAAATATTTTTTTTTCCAAAGAAACTAAAAAAATATTTTTTTTTCCAAAGTAACTAAAAAAATATTTTTTTTCCCAAGTAACTAAAAAAATATTTTTTTTTTCCAAAGAAACTAAAAAATATTTTTTTTTCCAAAGTAACTAAAAAAATATTTTTTTTTCCAAAGTAACTAAAAAATATTTTTTTTTCCAAAGTAACTAAAAAAAATATTTTTTTTTCCAAAGTAACTAAAAAAATATTTTTTTTTCCAAAGTAACTAAAAAAGTAACTTTTTTCCAAAGTAACTAAAAAAATATTTTTTTTTCCAAAGTAACTAAAAAATATTTTTTTTTCCAAAGTAACTAAAAAAATATTTTTTTTTCCAAAGTAACTAAAAAAATATTTTTTTCCCCAAAGTAACTAAAAAAATATTTTTTTTTCCAAAGTAACTAAAAAAATATTTTTTTTTCCAAAGAAACTAAAAAAATATTTTTTTTTCCAAAGTAACTAAAAAATATATTTTTTTCCAAAGAAACTAAAAAATATTTTTTTTCCCAAAGTAACTAAAAAAAAAATTTTTTTCCAAAGAAACTAAAAAAAATTTTTTTTTTTCCAAAGTAACTAAAAAAAAAATTTTTTTTCCAAAGTAACTAAAAAAATATTTTTTTTCCCAAAGTAACTAAAAAATATTTTTTTTTCCAAAGAAACTAAAAAAATATTTTTTTTTCCAAAGTAACTAAAAAAATATTTTTTTTTCCAAAGTAACTAAAAAAATATTTTTTTTCCCAAAGTAACTAAAAAAATATTTTTTTTTTCCAAAGTAACTAAAAAAATATTTTTTTTTCCAAAGTAACTAAAAAAATTTTTTTTTCCAAAGAAACGAAAAAAATATTTTTTTTTCCAAAGTAACTAAAAAAATTTTTTTTTCCAAAGTAACTAAAAAAAATTTTTTTTTTCCAAAGAAACTAAAAAAAATTTTTTTTTTCCAAAGTAACTAAAAAAATTTTTTTTTTCCAAAGTAACTAAAAAAAAATTTTTTTTTCCCAAAGTAACTAAAAAAATTTTTTTTGTCCAAAGTAACTAAAAAAATATTTTTTTTTCCAAAGTAACTAAAAAATATTTTTTTTTCCAAAGTAACTAAAAAAATATTTTTTTTTCCAAAGTAACTAAAAAAATATTTTTTTTCCAAAGTAACTAAAAAAATATTTTTTTTTTCCAAAGTAACTAAAAAAATATTTTTTTTTCCAAAGTAACTAAAAAAATATTTTTTTTTCCAAAGTAACTAAAAAAATATTTTTTTTTCCAAAGTAACTAAAAAAATATTTTTTTTTCCAAAGTAACTAAAAAAATATTTTTTTTTCCAAAGTAACTAAAAAAAATTTTTTTTTCCAAAGAAACTAAAAAAAAAAAAAAAAATTTCCAAAGTAACTAAAATTTTTTTTTTTTTCCAAAGTAACTAAAAAAAAAATTTTTTTTCCAAAGTAACTAAAAAAATTTTTTTTTCCAAAGTAACTAAAAAAATATTTTTTTTTCCAAAGTAACTAAAAAAAATTTTTTATTTTTTTTTCCAAAGTAACTAAAAAAATTTTTTTTTTTTCCAAAGTAACTAAAAAAATTTTTTTTTTCCAAAGTAACTAAAAAAAAATTTTTTTTCCAAAGTAATTAAAAAAATATTTTTTTTTCCAAAGTAACTAAAAAAATATTTTTTTTTCCAAAGTAACTAAAAAAATATTTTTTTTTCCAAAGTAACTAAAAAAATATTTTTTTTTCCAAAGAAACTAAAAAAATATTTTTTTTTCCAAAGTAACTAAAAAAATATTTTTTTTCCCAAAGTAACTAAAAAAATATTTTTTTTTCCAAAGTAACTAAAAGAATATTTTTTTTTCCAAAGTAACTAAAAAACATTTTTTTTTTCCAAAGTAACTAAAAATATTATTTTTTTTCCAAAGTAACTAAAATTTTTTTTTTTTTCCCAAAGAAACTAAAAAAAAAAAAAATTTTCCAAAGTAACTAAAATTTTTTTTTTTTTTCCAAAGTAACTAAAAATTTATTTTTTTTCCAAAGTAACTAAAAAATTTTTTTTTTTTCCAAAGTAACTAAAAAAAATTTTTTTTTTCCAAAGTAACTAAAATTTTTTTTTTTTTCCAAAGTAACTAAAAAAAATTTTTTTTTCCAAAGTAACTAAAAAAATTTTTTTTTTTTCAAAGTAACTAAAAAAATATTTTTTTTTCCAAAGAAACTAAAAAATTTTTTTTTTTTCCAAAGTAACTAAAATTTTTTTTTTTTTTCCAAAGAAACTAAAAAAATTTTTTTTTTCCAAAGTAACTAAAAAATTTTTTTTTTTCCAAAGTAACTAAAAAAATATTTTTTTTTCCAAAGTAACTAAAAAAATTTTTTTTTTTCCAAAGTAACTAAAAAAATATTTTTTTTCCAAAGTAATTAAAAAAATATTTTTTTTTTCCAAAGTAACTAAAAAAATATATTTTTTTCCAAAGTAATAAAAAAATATTTTTTTTTCCAAAGTAACTAAAAAAATATTTTTTTTTCCAAAGAAACTAAAAAAATATTTTTTTTTCCAAAGAAACAAAAAAAATATTTTTTTTCCAAAGTAACTAAAAAATTTTTTTTTTTCCAAAGAAACTAAAAAAAAATTTTTTTTTTCCAAAGTAACTAAAATTTTTTTTTTTTCCAAAGTAACTAAAAAAATATTTTTTTTTCCAAAGTAACTAAAAAAATTTTTTTTTTTCCAAAGTAACTAAAAAAAAATTTTTTTTTCCAAAGTAACTAAAAAAATATTTTTTTTCCAAAGTAATTAAAAAAAAAAAAATTTTTCCAAAGTAACTAAAAAATTTTTTTTTTTTCCAAAGTAACTAAAAAAAAAATTTTTTTTCCAAAGAAACTAAAAAAATATTTTTTTTTCCAAAGTAACTAAAAAATTTTTTTTTTTTCCAAAGTAACTAAAAAAATATTTTTTTTTCCAAAGTAACTAAAAAAAATTTTTTTTTTCCAAAGTAACTAAAAAAATTTTTTTTTTTCCAAAGTAACTAAAAAAATATTTTTTTCCCAAAGTAATTAAAAAAATATTTTTTTTTCCAAAGTAACTAAAAAAATATTTTTTTTTCCAAAGTAACTAAAAAAATATTTTTTTTTCCAAAGTAACTAAAAAAATAAAAAAATTTCCAAAGAAACTAAAAAAATATTATTTTTTCCAAAGTAACTAAAAAAATATTTTTTTTCCCAAAGTAACTAAAAAAATATATTTTTTTCCAAAGTAACTAAAAGAATATTTTTTTTCCAAAGTAACTAAAAAAAAAATTTTTTTTCCAAAGTAACTAAAAATATTTTTTTTTTTCCAAAGTAACTAAAAAAATATTTTTTTTTCCAAAGAAACTAAAAAAATATTTTTTTTTCCAAAGTAACTAAAATTTTTTTTTTTTCCAAAGAAACTAAAAAAAAATTTTTTTTTCCAAAGTAACTAAAAATTTTTTTTTTTTTCCAAAGTAACTAAAAAAATATTTTTTTTTCCAAAGAAACTAAAAAAATATTTTTTTTTCCAAAGTAACTAAAATTTTTTTTTTTTTCCAAAGAAACTAAAAAAAAATTTTTTTTTCCAAAGTAACTAAAATTTTTTTTTTTCCAAAGTAACTAAAAAAAATTTTTTTTTTCCAAAGTAACTAAAAAAAAATTTTTTTTTCCAAAGTAACTAAAAAATTTTTTTTTTTCCAAAGTAACTAAAAAAAATTTTTTTTTCCAAAGTAACTAAAAAAATTTTTTTTTTTCCAAAGTAACTAAAATTTTTTTTTTTTTTCCAAAGTAACTAAAAAAATATTTTTTTTTCCAAAGAAACTAAAAAAATATTTTTTTTTCCAAAGTAACTAAAAAATATTTTTTTTTTCCAAAGAAACTAAAAAAATATTTTTTTTTCCAAAGTAACTAAAAATTTATTTTTTTTTCCAAAGTAACTAAAAAAATATTTTTTTTTCCAAAGTAACTAAAAAAATATTTTTTTTTCCAAAGAAACTAAAAAAATATTTTTTTTCCCAAAGTAACTAAAAAAATTTTTTTTTTCCAAAGTAACTAAAAAAATTTTTTTTTTTCCAAAGTAACTAAAAAAATATTTTTTTTTCCAAAGAAACTAAAAAAATATTTTTTTTTCCAAAGTAACTAAAAAAATGTTTTTTTTTCCAAAGAAACTAAAAAAATAATTTTTTTTCCAAAGTAACTAAAAAATTTTTTTTTTCCAAAGTAACTAAAAAAAAATTTTTTTTTTCCAAAGTAACTAAAAAATTTTTTTTTTTTCCAAAGTAACTAAAAAAAAATTTTTTTTTCCAAAGTAACTAAAAAAAAATTTTTTTTTCCAAAGAAACTAAAAAAATATTTTTTTTTCCAAAGTAACTAAAAAAAATTTTTTTTTCCAAAGTAACTAAAAATTTTTTTTTTTTCCAAAGTAACTAAAAAAATTTTTTTTTTTCCAAAGTAACTAAAAAAATATTTTTTTTTCCAAAGAAACTAAAAAAATATTTTTTTTTCCAAAGTAACTAAAAAAATTTTTTTTTTCCAAAGAAACTAAAAAAAATTTTTTTTTTCCAAAGTAACTAAAATTTTTTTTTTTTTTTCAAAGTAACTAAAAAAATATTTTTTTTCCAAAGAAACTAAAAAAATATTTTTTTTCCCAAAGTAACTAAAAAAATATTTTTTTTTCCAAAGAAACTAAAAAAATATTTTTTTTTCCAAAGTAACTAAAAAAATTTTTTTTTCCAAAGAAACTAAAAAAAAATTTTTTTTTCCAAAGTAAC